>NW_015506684.1:94693-95686 GCF_001515645.1 Sinocyclocheilus grahami
TGTGTGTGTCAGTGAGTGTGTGTGTGTGTGTGTGAGAGAGTGTGCGTGGGAGTGTGTGCGTTACTTATCATGAACTAACAATACACAATATACTTTTTACAGCATTTATTATTAACCTTTGTTAATATTTGTAACAAAAATACAACTATTTATGTTAGTTCGCAGTGCTTTAATAAATGCAAAGTTTGTGATTTTAAAAATGCATTAATGCTGAAATTAACATTAAGTAGAATAAATGCTGTAGAAGTAGTTCATTGTTAGTTAATAAATGGGATCTAACTGTAATGCGCTACTAGAAATTATTATTAAATATCATATTTGATGCATTTAATAAAGTTAAAGATAGAAAAGCCGTCTCATATTACATTGAGGAGTGAAGATTAGATAAAGAAAATGAATGATATTAACTTTATTGTTGTACTGACAATATATTATGTTTATATTGTGGAAGATGTTGGGAAAATATTTGGAAATATTCTGGGACACACATCGACTGATAGTTGTTGGTTTCAATATTATGCATGAAATGAGCCGCCCTTCATCCATCAAGCAACACAGCTGTCTAATAATGTTCAGCTGTGGCTTCAGCCTGAGAGATCTGACAGAGAGACGTCTGGAGACACACGGAGGAACAAGATGGAGAATGTTTCTAAATGTCACAGGATTTGAGCTCTCAGCTAAACACAACGATCAAAACCTCCAGGAGATCACACAGATATGTTCCTCTCACAAGCCGACCTGAAAGTGCTTGACCTTTCTTTAGTTTAGAGTATCTGAGTGATTCTGGTCCTCCCTACATAGACAGCATGTTAGGATGCACAGGCTGCTCCATACGGAAAAAGGCATCATCGTGTTTCATTAAGGCCAAATTCATGTGTTCTTCAACAGTGAAGGCAATCTCTATGAAGGGTGAAAAAATGAGAGAAAAGCCCATTATTAATATACAACCCCCCCCCCCCCCCCCACACGGTGCCGTTTTATAAAAAAAAAAAA
>NW_015506684.1:95775-100677 GCF_001515645.1 Sinocyclocheilus grahami
TTTACTATTGTCATTTTGCATTATTGACACTATTTTCCTAATTAATACTGTTCAGTTGCTTTGTCACAATCTGTATTGTTAAAAGCGCTATATAAATAAAGTTGACTTGACTTGACTTGACTTAATCTAGCTTGCACCAGCAGTCCTACACAGAAGCAGCTTCGGGAGCATGACGTATGAGTTCAGCGTTGCGCATGCACCGGTGAGTCTCGTGAAAACCAACGTTTGTTACCAAAGATTTCCAATGTTTTCACTGACCAACTGCATTTTGTAAATACAAACTACTTTTGATCGCTGCAACACACTCCAAAAAAGTTGTGACTGAGGCAAATTAAAAGTGAAAAGACTGTAGAATTTTCCGAGTTAAACTGTTCCGAATCTTTCCACAACAAGCAGGTGAACTGGTAAGAGTTGCTGTCTATGTAGAGCACACTAAATCATTTCTAAAAACCTTTTTAAGGTCCGTTCCAGCTTTGGAGCAGAGATTAAACAAACCCGTTTCAGACGGAGGACAAACACACTTTCAGCTGAGCTTCAGTACGATGATCAACCAGAAAAGAAGCCTGATGACTTCAACTACACATTATTACAATTCACTTTAATGGAGCATGCAAAACCACCAAATTACACAGCTGCTATGCATTTAGTACACATTATGATAAGAGTATACATGTAAACACACAATAATAAATATGACAAATATCTGTGGTTTGATTAGACTTCCTCTGGTCCATCATTCCCACCAGCATTAAAACGTCAAACTGAGCGCTGAACTGATGACGCATGATCAAACCAGTCAACAGAAATGCAGATGGATGAGAGGAGAGAAAACACAACACTGATCTGCAGAAGAACACAACCAAACACTCGGAAAAGAACATGTGGGACAAAGAAACAGCCTGACCATCAACAAAAAGAAGAAGAAGAAGAGTGAAGGAAACAGCAGGAACGACAGCACACGACACCGACTGAACAGCTCAGACCAATCAGAGCGGAGGAGGAAGAGGAGGAGGAGGAAGAGGAAGAGACTGGGGCGACTGCTGCTGAGAGACCATCATCATCATCATCCTCTCAGAGCAGCACAAACCACAGAGACACACGCTCCTAACCAAACACCCAGCCACTGCGCCTCTGACAGCCTGACAGGAAGAGGAGAGGAGGAGCAGGAAGGGGAGGAGCTTACAGACTACAGACACGCCCACTGCTTTTGGAGACTGCAACAGAAAACGGGTGTTTCTGCAACTACTGCAACGTTACTACTTTACAAATGCCTTTTATGTGTAGATTTCAATCATTTTACCCTCATCCCAGACCCAGACGTTCAAAAATAAAATGACATTTTTTTAAATCCTTCGTAAAAATATTACTCCAAAACAAGAAAAAATACTCTAAAACAATAAAAAGAGAGAACTCTAATAAAATGTTTTACTCTAAATAATAATCATATTACTCTGTAATAATAATAAAAAATATTCTAAAATGAAAAATATTTCTCTACAGTAATAAATATATTCTTCTAAAATAATGATAAACATTCCTCTGAAATTATAAATACTTCAAAAAAAGGTTCCTCTAAAATAATAAAAATATGCCTTTAAAATAATATTACTGTAAAAAATGAAATAATATTCCTCTAAAATAAAAGATATCACACTAAAATAATAAAATATTACTCTGAAATTATAATGAATATTCCTCTAAAATAATTTTAAAACTCTATAAATAAAAATATTGTGATATAATAAAATGTTTAGATTATATATAATAAAAATATATAATCTAAACAAAGTAAAATGAACATTTATTGCGTGACAATCTATTTTTGCTACTTAGGTCAGTATAATTTTGTCATATAATCTAAACAGTCCAAATATTATTTTTTATTAGCTACTAGCTAAATTAGAGTTAACAAAGCAAAGGTGTCAGTCATTTTCTAAAAATATTTTAAATGTATTTTCCACTAGGGTTGCAAAGGGGTGGAACATTTCTGGTAAATTTCCGGAAACTTTCCAAAAATCCCTGGAATATTCCAAAAAAAAAAATCCTGGAAAGTTTCCAAAATTTCTGGAATATTTCCGAAATTTACTGGAAATTTCCCACCTTTTTGCAACCCTATTTTCCACCACGGAATGAATGATTCTCCAGCGATCCTGTCTGCGTTTGAATAAAGTTTAATTTCTCAGTGTCCATAGTTGAAGAAACACCCTTAAATATGAACTTACTTTGCATCTCAACACAGCTGTTTCCTGTTATCGGTGAATATCGGTAGAAATATCGGATTATCGGCCTCTCGAATCAAAACAGCAACCCTGTTCTTACATCTAGAACTGAGCAAGTCCTGAGAGGAGAGCGGCGACGGCGCGTGATTGGCTACTGCTCTACTGGGGGCGGGGCATGTGACAGGAAACGCAGGGCAGAGGGAAGGTGTTGGGCTCAGGGCTAACCACACAGCAAAACAGCAGAAGGCATAATTACCACGCTCATGAGTGATGACTGATAAAGGGGAAGACGGTACGGAAAAAAAGAAAAAAAGGAAAGAAAAAAGTGAGAGGTCATACAGGTCACAAGGTCAGTCGCTGTTGAGTGGGAAAAGCAGACTTGGATTCAATCAGCACCATTCCGAACAATCACGCATCTAACCAGACGCGACACATTTCATCTGTCCACACCGATCACAGCCAATCAGAGCACAGATGCTGTTTAACCAATGAGATTTCACGCTGTGGGACAGAACCCGAAACCGAACTGAGATCAACATCGTGCCGCATCTGGTTAGGACTAGTCTGAATAAGTAACCAGACGCTTGATAATGAGTCTGACTTTAGCAGAAATGATGCTGACTGAATCCAAACCTGAGTGAATAAAGTGCAGAACTGTTTAGAGAGGGATTCATGACAAAACAAGTCAAAATTCAGAGAGAAAGAAATAATCAGAGGAAGAAGGTTAAAGGAGTAGTGCAGACAAACGTGAACCTCCTGCCATCGTTTACTCGGCTTCACGTCCGCTCAAACCTCCTCAGTGGAGAGGATTCACACAATCTTCATGAGGCTCTTTTACAATCAAAGGCAATGCTGACAGACGCTGCTGAGCTCGTGCACGCGCGCGTTTCTCACGCAAAGCATCAGAAGACCGGGAATATAGTGCAAAACTGTATTTATGAGGAGCCTGACACATTACTCTATAATAATACAAATTCTCTAAAATAATGCTCTACTAAAATAATGATAAATATTTCTCTAACATAAAATTAAAAAGTAAATTAATAAACATATTCCTCTAAAATAAAAATAAAAATATTACTCTTAAATATATAAATTAACATCTAAACAGTGAAATAGACATTTATTGTGTGAAAATATTTTTTTTATATATATTTATATTTTTTGTCATTTACAATCGAGCTTTAATTTTATCATCAAGCTTTAGTAGCGTTATTATTTAATTTTATTTAGGATGTTTCAGTTAACATTTATTTTATTTCAAGTAATGAAAATGTTTTTTTTATTTATTAAATTTTTTTTAGTTAACTTTAATAACCCTGTGGTAAAAAAATTACCAAACTGTCTTAATCATGAAGATATATTTACTTATTAAGCACTTTAAACAATTATTTAAAACTTTTCAAACTATTTCAATGTTTTACCATTGCTTTCAGAAAAATGCAAAGGCTTATATCGCTTATTACTATTATTATAATATCGCCGGCTCGTCGTTTTATTCTAAAACTGATTTTAAATGAATGAATGTTGATCTGAGATGAGATGGATCTGATTCTCCTGTGATCCTGCTTTTGTGTTCCACTGACGGAAGAAACTCATGCAGGCTTGGAGCGACGTGACGAGGACTAAACGATGACCGAGCGCTCATTTTTGGGTGAACTAGTCCTTTAAAGTCATGTTACAACACAGCAAACATAAAGAAACCTGAAAAAGAATATAAACTTCATGCTTCATCTCTGAGACTCAAATGAAATGAGCTTTGAAAATAAGTTCAGTTCACTTAAAATGGCAAAAGCATCACTTCTCAAAGACAGACTTCTTAAAGACAGAGAGAGAGACAGCACATGTTAGGGTAGGGTTAGTGTCTTACGCACACTATTGAGTGCTCTTTTTTCTCATTGCACCCTTGCGAAAAAAATCATCAGGAGCTTTTTTTAGATTCAAGTCTGAGTATTTCTGCTTACAAACGTCTGAAGACCGTATCAAGCACTCGTCATCATCACACACTCAAACGTACACAAACGTAAAGAATAAGGAGAAAATAATTAAATCTGACAAAGACATCTTCAGAATGGATTCTGGGATACGTGCCATGAGCGCTCAACACAACAGTAGCATTACTGTAGTTTTAAAATCAATAACTCAACTAAATTAACACAGAAATGGCATGATAAATCAAGTGGAATGAAAATGATGATTAAAATTACCCGCTCTATCACTTGACAGAATTACACAGATCAAGCTCTAATCATAGTTATTGATTATAAATCATATAAATCATACCTGATCCTTCCTCCGTCACCATCCCGAGACCTTCAGCTTTATTCTGCCTCTCGAAGGCGTTGAGATCCAGAACACTGGAGCACAAACATCATTCACTATAATCACTATAATCACACTCTCACACACTCACACTTACACTCACACACTCTCTCTCACACACACACACTCTCTCTCATACACACACACACACACACACACACAAACACACTCACACACGCAGACGCACACACAAACACACACGCGCACTCTCTCTCACACACACACACAAACACACACACACACACACAAACACACTCACGCACTCACACTCTCTCATACACACACACACACACACACACACACTCACACACTCTCACTCACACACACTCTCTCTCTCACACACACACACACACACACACAC
>NW_015506684.1:101745-107851 GCF_001515645.1 Sinocyclocheilus grahami
ACACACACACACACACACACACACACTCACACACACACACGCTTCGGCTTCAGTCATGTGACGCTCAGCAGGAAGTTGATTTACCTGCACGACTGCATCAGTCCCGCCAGACTCTGGAAAAACCCCACGTCCCGTTTGTCCTTCAGGTAGTCCAGCATTTTCTGCAGGTGGACGACAAAAAGCACACAAATACGTCAAAGTGCAGCACAGGGAACAATGGGAGTCTAGTCCACATACTCATATTCCAAGTGACATGAACATCAATGTGCATTTTTCTGTACCTTCTTGTTTTTTATTGCATGTATGTTATCTAGAGATGCACTGACATTTTTTGAAACCAGTGTCAGAGTCTATTTCACACAACGTGGATCAACTACAACAGATCAGCATGTCAGCTGTGTGACGCTAGCGCTGCATTAATACCCATTTCTCATTTTTAATTGATACTGATATGGATTCTTAAGTCTGTGCTGTTTTCTGTTGATGCCTGTCACTAAACATTATTTGCAGCTCCTCCCATCCAATAATCACAATAAGTTTTGTGACTTGACATGAAACAAAGTCTCAGTTTTCAAATCATTATGAAATTCAATCAATAAATGCTGTTTTGTGGCTCTTTGATGTGTGATTCAGATCAGATCGTTGTCACGTGAAGCGGTCATCTCTTCCTCTTTACTACTAGTTACATCAGCAACAACTTACTGAGATCAGTCATGAATCAAGTAATCGAACAATCAGTGTTTCAACAGTCAATAAAACAGCTTGAGATCAGTATCGTCACATGACCTTAAACTTGAGAGTCAGCTAGAAAAACAACTCTAGAAATGAGCGCTTTGATAAATATATGCACTATATTATATATTCATTATTTTTACTAAACCAGTTGTCTTCATGTTTGAATAAATCTATCATGAAAACAAATCTTATTACGGCCACTGTTTAAATGTTTACAAAAGTAGAAAAAAAGCTTGCTCTATTCTTTTTCTATTCTGTCTGTTTTCTTTTTAACACTTGCATATCATTGCTCTCTTGCTGATTTTGATTGCTTTTATTGTCCTCATTTGTAAGTCGCTTTGGATAAAAGCGAATAAATGTAAATGTAAAGTAGAAACATAATTCCGTCCACCATTCAGTTCAAATTCAGTCCAAACCACCATCAATAACAAATGTGAGAAAACAGAATCAACAATGCTCTCAATCAAACCACAGCAGACTTGTGATGTTCATCCAGCTCTTGAAAATAAAGCTTCCAGAAGGGGGTTTTTACACTCGAAGAACCATTTCTGGTTCCCCAAAGAACCTTTCAAAGATCAGTTTTTAAAAGGACCATTTTTTTCTTAGTGTGAAGAACATTTTTCCACTATAAAGAAGCTTTTGTGCAATGGAAAGCTCTTCATGGAACCATCAGTGCCAATAAAGAACCTTTATTTTTAAGAGTTTATAGCACCTTCTGTAGCAGAAATTGACTTTATTAACTGGACTGAAAAGACTTCTGAATGAAATTGTGATTGAAAGGGGTGGTGAAGATCTTAAATAATCTGTTTAACAGAACATTTTAGCCATGTCAACTTTTGAACCTGACTACTTTCTAAATTTGGATTACGCACATATAAATGAACATTCGAATCAGATTGCTAAAATTTGGGTTCATATAAACAGAACTTTCAGAACCTCAATTCAGACTGAATTCATTCTGCAAAAATCAGTTCATGCAGTGTTAATTTTGTTTCGTCAACGACATTTTTTTCCACTGACGACAACGAGACGATAGCGAACTAAAACTCTTTTTGAATGACAAAAACGATGATGTAAATCTATTCTTATGTTCGTCAACGAATAAAAATGAGATGAAAACGTTAGGGAGGGATGATTTGGGATGAGATTCATTCAGAAGGAATCTGCTGCGTGGTTCGGAGGTTAGATGCGTACATATGAACCGGCGGGACATAAGCTAACATACACTTGCTGCACGTTGCATCAAACGTTAAAAAATGTCAATATGTGGGAGTAAGAGAAGAGCAAACATATGGATTAAATTCAGTCCAAACCACCATCAATAACAAATGTGAGAAAACAGAATCAACAACGCTCTCAATCAAACCACAGCAGACTTGTGATGTTCATCCAGCTCTTGAAAATAAAGCTTCCAGAAGGGGGTTTTTACACTCGAAGAACCATTTCTGGTTCCCCAAAGAACCTTTCAAAGATCAGTTTTTAAAAGGACCATTTTTTTTCTTAGTGTGAAGAACATTTTTCCACTATAAAGAAGCTTTTGTGCAATGGAAAGCTCTTCATGGAACCATCAGTGCCAATAAAGAACCTTTATTTTTAAGAGTTTATAGCACCTTCTGTAGCAGAAATTGACTTTATTAACTGGACTGAAAAGACTTCTGAATGAAATTGTGATTGAAAGGGGTGGTGAAAATCTTAAATAATCTGTTTAACAGAACATTTTAGCCATGTCAACTTTTGAACCTGACTACTTTCTAAATTTGGATTACGCACATATAAATGAACATTCGAATCAGATTGCTAAAATTTGGGTTCATATAAACAGAACTTTCAGAACCTCAATTCAGACTGAATTCATTCTGCAAAAATCAGTTCATGCAGTGTTAATTTTGTTTCGTCAACGACATTTTTTTCCACTGACGACAACGAGACGATAGCGAACTAAAACTCTTTTTGAATGACAAAAACGATGATGTAAATCTATTCTTATGTTCGTCAATGAATAAAAACGAGATGAAAATGTTAGGGAGGGATGATTTGGGATGAGATTCATTCAGAACGAATCTGCTGCGTGGTTCGGAGGTAATCTTAAATAATCTGTTTAACAGAACATTTTAGCCATGTCAACTTTTGAACCTGACTACTTTCTAAATTTTACTTTCTAAAACATATAAATGAACATTCGAATCAGATTGCTAAAATTTGGGTTCATATAAACAGAACTTTCAGAACCTCAATTCAGACTGAATTCATTCTGCAAAAATCAGTTCATGCAGTGTTAATTTTGTTTCGTCAACGACATTTTTTTCCACTGACGACAACGAGACGATAGCGAACTAAAACTCTTTTTGAATGACAAAAACGATGATGTAAATCTATTCTTATGTTCGTCAACGAATAAAAATGAGATGAAAACGTTAGGGAGGGATGATTTGGGATGAGATTCATTCAGAAGGAATCTGCTGCGTGGTTCGGAGGTTAGATGCGTACATATGAACCGGCGGGACATAAGCTAACATACACTTGCTGCACGTTGCATCAAACGTTAAAAAATGTCAATATGTGGGAGTAAGAGAAGAGCAAACATATGGATAAACCTGACAACGCAAGAGAACTCAACTCGGTCCGGTTTTCTGAGCGCAGACACTGAAGCATAACGTTACACACACAGAAAGCGCCTCTCACAGCGCACGAGTACTCTCTCGCATCGCATGAATGGAGAATTACACACAAAATCATGTCAAATTGTCAGTTTTAACGAGTATTCACGTAAACAGCAGGGAGAACGTGTATCAGTACATTGCATCCACTGCAGCAGTGCATTCGGTTTTAAAGGGACAGCAGCCTAATTTAGTTGCTATTGTCCGAGTCATTGATGTTAATCAAGCAACAACAGAAAGAAAGAAAATAACGCACTGCTCTTGACTGAACAACTTTAGTAGCCCCAAAGATTAATCTAAATTTATTTATAGAAATAAATATGTCTGCTTGAAAGAATGAAGAATATGGTAAACAGGTTGCTATAAAGAATGCTGCAGCACGCGTGTGCCATGTGGGACACTGAATCATAACATGCACAGCGTTAGCAGTGAGAAGCATGCATGTTTTAATCACAAATGTAAGGTTTCTGCAGGTTTACAGTCACTGTGCTGCTCATACTCACCCGCCGTATCTAGTTGCTGCTTAACTGCATGAAGTCAAACTTTAGGGTTAAGCTCATGTCACCTCAAACTACCAATGCTTATTAAACATCAATGACTTTGAACCACTGTGTGTTGTAAATGGCTGTCAGTGTGAACGGATCTTCACAGGACTTGTGTTTGTGATGATCGTAAAGCTCTTCTGATCTACGGCTTCTCTCACTCTTACCAGTTTATTGCATGCAAACACGTTTCTGCGGCTGATGTGGGCGTCTCTGTGCGGCTCGATCTGCTTCAGAGGAGCTTTCACATGTTTAGAGGTGAAGTCCACATACGAGGCCTTCTTCAGGAGGGACGGGTTTGTTCGCGCGGGACGCTGCGTGACACGTTTGTGAGGCGGGATTTCTGGACCCGTGGCTTTAGACTGATGACACTTCATCCACTTTAAGATGATGATGAGTCTCTTGACCAGCTTTTTGAAATGTAAAGTGCGGTACTGATGCATGCAGACATGCAGACGGACACATGAGGGATGAGACGGAGATGAAGTTACACACATGCAAGAGATCAAGGGTCAATGACATGTGCGGATGTACAGGACCGCAAAGGAAAAATCTCATTGGCAAATGTAATATTTGTGTTAATTTTGGTTTTATACTTTTAAACAAAATTTCAAAATGACTTTAATTCAGAAACTGAAAATATGTTCATCAAAGAAGATCAGTATCCAATTTGTTTAATGATGTATAAATATTGAATTTAAATATGTATTTAAACAGATGAATAATTTAAAGGTATAATAAATATATTTAGATACTTAGATACAGATATATATTTTAAATTGCATTAATTTAACATTTTTGTCAAATGTGTGTAATTGCCCAAAAATAATATGATAATACAAATATTTTTTTTAAATTATAGTCCAGTCACCTTTATTTCTATAGCGCTTTATAAAATACAGATTGTGTCAAAGCAGCTTTACAGGAAAATAACGTTTCAATGACGCAAAGAAAATTCAATTGTGCTGTAAAGTAATTATTATATTTAATGATGTGTAAGTATTTAATTTAAATAATTAAAAAAAAAACATTTAAATGCACTTTTTGGAAAAGGTGCTCAATTGCTAATAAAATAATTTGGAAATGCAATCAATGTTTTTTTGTTTTTTTTAATAAACAGATCTGGACACAAAAGGAGCGTCACATCATTGACCCTTAAATGGTTTCTGATCACTGGTGCTGATGTGTTTCTCTGCAGTGATCAGAAACGCAGGACTGAAGGGGTGTGATGAAGAGCAGATGAAGAGCAGATGAAGAGCAGATGAGCGGAGCGTCAGCTCACCTTTCCCTGCAGGTGGAGGTTGTTCCGTATGGTCTCTCGCACCTCGTCCTCAGTGTCTTTCTGCAGAACAGGTTCAGCTTCATCACAAACGGCTCTCCGTGACGTCACTAAAGCAGAAGCATGTGTTCATGCGGTACCTGTGTGAAGCGGCTCTTGGCGAGTCCGATCAGCTCCTGGTCTCCCGGTGCGCAGATGTTCAGTCCCACAGGAAGTAAGCGCTTGAGAGCGGCGACGATCAGAGACGTCTGGAGGGAATATCGGTCACCGCGCTTCTTCATCTTCTTCCTCTCCTGATCCGACACGGCTCCCTTTTTGCACATGGTACCATCATAATGCCAAAATATTCTTTAATCTACCTTGTTTCCATGAATACACCATAATCATTCAATAATATGATACAAATCAAAATATCATGAAATATCACAATGACAGCATCACTGTACCAGAGTACAGTAGTTGATATAAGATCAGCTTCGGCTAACACGGTCATATACCAACAGATGTTTGCTCAGTATAGAAACCATCACACCGATGGAAAGTGCACAAGTTAAACGTGAGTGTGTGTGTGTTTGTGAGTGTGTGTGAGTGAGTGAGTGAGTGAGTGAGTGAGTGAGTGAGTGAGTGAGTGAGTGAGTGAGTGAGTGAGTGAGTGAGTGAGTGAGTGAGTGAGTGAGTGAGTGAGTGAGTGAGTGAGTGAGTGAGTGAGTGAGTGAGTGAGTGAGTGAGTGAGTGAGTGAGTGAGTGAGTGAGTGAGTGAGTGAGTGAGTGTGAGTGAGTGAGTGAGTGTCTGTGAGTGAGTGAGTGAGCGTGTGTGTGAGTGAGTGAGTGAGTGTGAGCGAGTGAGTGAGTGAGTGAGTGAGTGAGCGTGTGTGTGAGTGAGTGAGTGAGTG
>NW_015506684.1:110018-118038 GCF_001515645.1 Sinocyclocheilus grahami
TGTGTGTGAGTGAGTGAGTGAGCGTGTGTGTGAGTGAGTGAGCGAGTGAGTGAGTGTGAGTGAGTGGGTGAGCGTGTGTGTGTGAGTGAGTGAGCGTGCGTGTGAGTGAGTGAGTGAGTGAGCGTGCGTGTGAGTGAGTGAGTGAGCATGTGTGTGAGTGAGCGTGCGTGTGAGTGAGTGTGTGTGTGTGAGTGAGTGAGTGAGTGAGTGAGTGAGTGAGTGAGTGAGCGTGCGTGCGAGCGTGCGTGTGTGTTGTCATACCTTGGACATCTTGGATTTGGTATCAGTTATGAGGAAGGACATGTTGTTGATTTCATTCTGAACCACAAAGTTCTGCTCTTCTCTTTTAAAGTTCTGTTGGGGAACAAATAGAAAATGTATCAAATGTTGTTGACTGTTGTCTGAACCAAAGGATTCACTAAAGACTTCAGACGCTCTGAACACTTCAATACCCAACTTCACTCGTGTTTACAGATGATGATCTGCTTTAATCTCTTATATTTGAGTTTTATATTTGTGACCCTGGAGCACAAAAGCAGTGTTAAGTCGCTGGGGGACATTTGTAGCAATAGCCAACAATACATTGTATGGGTCAGAATTATACATTTCTCTTTCATGCCAAAAATCATTAGGATATTAAGTAAAGATCATGTTCCATGAAGATATTTTGTACATTTCCTATCGTAAATATATCAAAACTTAATGTTTGATTAGTAATATGCATTGCTAAGAACTTCATTTGAACAACTTTAAAGATGATTTTCTCAATATTTAGATTTTTTTGCACCCTCAGATTCCAGATTTTCAAATATTATCCGATCCTAACAAACCATACATCAATGGAAAGCTATTTATTCAGCTTTCAGATGATGCATGCATCTCACTTTCGAAAAAATGGACACTTAAGACTGGTTTTGTGCTCCAGGGTCACATATAGTTTTATATTTGATATTTGAATTGGATATGTCTGATTACTGCTCACTTATGTCACTTTACACATTCGAAATGACTGAATGTCATTCATTAGATACATCAAATCAAGTGCCATTTATTGTGAATAAAGATGCACAAACACACTTTACAATCATAACATTTGACTGACAGGAATGCTGAATCAACAGATGTAGTGTTGAAGATGAAGACAGTCAGTATTGTGTGTGAATGAAGTTGATAGTTGTGTGTGATTCTGTGTGAATATTTGCAGAACTGAAACACCAGCTGATTCAAACACACTGAGACTTCAGACATCATGATGAAAAGTGCTGCTGTGTGTGTGAGTGTGTGTGTGTTTGAGTGTGTGTGTGTGTGTGTGTATGAGTGTGTGTGTGTGTGTGTGTGAGTGTGTGTGAGTGTGTGTGTGAGTGTGTGTGTGTTGTCTCACATGTGATTTGGCCCAGAATATAAAGACTTCGGCCACCATACGGAATAACTCCTCCGCCTCAGTGTTCGGCTCCTTCAGCCACTTCGCTCTGAAAGACAAACAGCATTCACTGATGCGGCTCAGCGAGGGTCCGATCGCAGCGCACCTGAGCGTCTCTCACCTGTTGTAGTCGACGAAGCGTATGAGCAGCGGGTAGAAGGCGTACAGGTCTCGCACCAGGACGGTGAACTCGTCCAGAATGAGGAGCTCAGACTCGGACATCTCGCCTCTGCCCTCCGCCTTCATTTGCTCCTCATCCTGCAGCACCGTCGCCGCCTTCTTCTTCAGCTTCTCCATCAGCGGCAGGAAGTGAGTCTTCAGCAGCTGAGACTTGGCTTTACCGATGATGGGCTGAGAAAACACTGAGACACAGAGAGAAGTGATTCATTAGAACCAACAAATACTCTGAGGAACGCACGTCACAAAATAACATTTCACGGATAAAGACTAGTGCTGTCAAACGATTAATCGCATCCAAAATAAAAGTTTTTGTTTGCATAATATATGTGTGTGTGTACTGTGTATATTTATTATGTATATATAAATACACAGACATGCATGTATATTTATTTATAATATAAATGATATGAATATAAATATAGACATGTCAATATTTTCAATATATATCAGAAAACGTTCATTATTAATACCTAAATATGTGTCCCTGCAGCACAAAAGCAGTGTTAAGTCGCTGGGGGATATTTGTAGCAATAGCCAACAATACATTGTATGGGTCACAATTATACATTTCTCTTTTATGCCAAAAATCATTAGGATATTAAGTAAAGATCATGTTCCATGAAGATATTTAGTAAATCTCCTACCGTAAATATATCAAAACTTAATGTTTGATTAGTAATATGCATTGCTAAGAACTTCATTTGAACAACTTTAAAGATGATTTTCTCAATATTTAGATTTTTTTGCACCCTCAGATTCCAGATTTTCAAATAGTTGTATCTCAGCCAAATATTGTCCGATCCTAACAAACCATACATCATTTATTCAGCTTTCAGACGATGCATAAATCTTAATTTCGAAAAATTTACCCTTATGACTGGTTTTGTGCTCCAGGGTCACATATATTACTATATCAATACTTTAATTATAATTAAACAGATAATTTATAAAAATGTGGCTATAAATAGAATAAAAGTATTTGTAATTATTCTCTGAATTTCTGATTAATTAAATTTCATCAAAATAAAAAATCTAATTCGTTATAAAGATAATTAAGAGAATTTATTGACTTTGACAGGCCTAAAAATATATTTTGTGATACACACAGTACATTCATTTAAACTCTTTATTTCACACTTTATTTCATGTTTGAAAGTGAAGTACATTTCCGACATATCCCTTCCTCTGGTGTACCTGCGAGTCTCTTCATCCAGGCTCCCTCGTCGATGCCCAGGTTGTTGTAGATGATCTTGAGGATGTTTCCCAGCAGCGTGTTCATGTGTTCGGAGGTCAGCGAGGTGCAGCAGCTCTCGGCGCGCTCCGGGATGCTCTCGGGTCCGTGCTCCCACCAGTGAGACATGTAGCTGCACAGCATGGGCAGCAGCACCTCCATCACGTGAGGCATCTGTGTGTAACGCATGCCAGACTCAGCCAGCTCCATGATCTCCTCCAGCGCTCGCTCCAGAGACGGCACCAGAGCACACACCTCCTCCACCTGAGCGGGGAGACCCAGCGCTGCAGACCACACACACACACACACACACACACACACACACCACCGCATTAACACTGCACACTCTCCAGAACAACACTTACCATAATAGTAAACCACAACAAAAATATACGTACATATAAGATTCTTTCACCAATAACCTCACATATTTCATCACAAACATAAGAAATCATTTTCAAATTTCCATGCAAATTTATTTCAACCAATCATCTGAATTGATCTGAATAATGACACTATTGTTTTAAGAAGAGCTGCTTCATAGCTGAAATACAGATAAAAGTGATTTTTCCTGATGTGTGACGTACCTGCTCGCTCTCGGGAGCTTTTGCAGTTGTATATGGAGAAAGTGTTGTGTCTGTTCAGACTGGGCTCCAGGAAGGCCACAGGAAACGCACCCGAAAACGCAGCCAGACACTCGCCGAGAGCCGGACGCTGCCTGAACACAACACACAGCAATCAACTACGACTGCTCACATACACACAGTGCTCTTCAGCACATGACCCTGGAGCACAAAAACAGTTATAAGGGTCAATTTTGTGAAATGCATCATCTGAAAGCTGAATAAATAATCTTTCCATTGATGTATGGTTTGTTAGGATAGGACTAACAATCAACTACGACCGCTCACATACACACAGTGCTCTTCAGCACATGACCCTGGAGGACAAAAACAGTTATAAGGGTCAATTTTGTGAAATGCATCATCTGAAAGCTGAATAAATAATCTTTCCATTGGTGTGTGGTTTGTTAGGATAGGACTATATTTGAAAATCTGGAATCTGAGGGTGCAAAAAAATCTAAATATTGAGAAAATCATCTTTAAAGTTGTTCAAATGAAGTTCTTAGCAATGCATATTACTAATCAAACATTAAGTTTTGATATATTTACGGTAGGACATTTACAAAATATCTTCATGGAACATGATCTTTACTTAATATCCTAATGATTTTTGGCATAAAAGAGAAATGTATAATTGTGACCCATACAATGTATTGTTGGCTATTGCTACAAATATCCCCCAGCGACTTAACACTGCTTCTGTGCTCCAGGGACACAAATATCAGACAACTGAAGTCTGCTTCAGTCTGTTTTGAATCACTTTGCTTTAATAAGAATAAATCGCTTTGTTCGGGATGAATCAACTTGTATATAATGCATCACTTAATTTAGGATGAATTCACTTAAGATGAATCACTCTGTTGTATTCCTCACTGCTTTGGATTACAGTCTGCTAAATGAATAAATGCATATCAAACAGATGGTTTATTACCTCTCAACATAAATACTTTTACTGGTTCCAAGTGAGTACAAACTGTTCAGAATCCGATAGCAGGAAACCTGGACATCATCCACTGCAACGACACAGAGAACATGAGATCTGAGACACGCTGCTGTTCACTAGTGATACGAGATCATATATAGCGGCTGATATTAATATCTAGAGAGCAGGAGTCTGATACGATGCAGATATATTCAGAAGGAAGGCGACTCACGTATGAGATCCTCTCCGAACAGGTTCTGTCCGATGTGTTCGAACAGCGATGAGAGGACAGGCAGCAGAGCGATGGTCGTGTAGTTTATGATCTGCGTCACTCCTTTGGGCTGCGTGCGCGCGTGTGTGAACTGACCCTGCCGCAGGTTCTCCATCGTCTTCTCCAGATCTTCTGCTGCGTTGTCAAAAAACGCCCTTAGAGCTGCTTTGACAGAGTCCTGGCCGGTTTTCATCACAGTCCTGGACGCGAAATGCAAGACAAAAACAAGAGCGATGCCAGAGAGATCAACTGAGATCAGTTTCATCATAAACATCTCAATCAACATGTGTGTCCTTCATATATTTGTGTACTCTAGTAAGTGTTAATCTAACATAGGGGTGTGTGTGACTAACCTGGCGTCCAGCGTCTGTCCCAGGATGTGCAGGCAGTTCACGATGGACGTGGCATCATTCCCTGAGAAACACGACGACACGCATTACTGATCTCAGACACACGGACCATCCAACCCATCAGGCTTCAGTGGTTTCCACACTCTCTAGTCTCACTAACAGCATCTAACTTTAAGCTGGAGTTTCCAAACTCGTAGACGTAGTTGCATCTCGGCCAAATATTGTCCTATCCTAACAAACCATACATCAATGGAAAGCTATTTATTCAGCTTTCAGCTGATGCATAAATCTCAATTTAACAAAATTGACACTTAAAGGGGTCATATGATGCGATTTCAAGTTGTTCTTTCTCTTTGGAGTGTCACAAGCTGATTGTGCATAGATAAGATCCCTGAAGTTGCAAAGACTAAAGTCTCAAAACCAAAGAGATATTCTTTATCAAAGTTAAGACTCTGCCACGCCCCCCTAAAACGACTCGTTCTAACACGCCCCCACATATCTACCTCACTATGTGGAAATATTAGCATAATGCGCCCAAATGTGCACGCAAAGAAAGAAGGCGTGGTTTCAGTAACCGCAGTTAGTGTTGAAGCAGCATGTCAGGGAGACGCTGTGTGTTTCTAGACGAAAGCAAAAGCACTTTATTTGGCCTTCCGGAAGTAGATGCATTTAGGAACCTTTAAGATTACTTACAACAGAACAGCAATGCATTTTATGGATGACCGTTTCGTGAACCTAGGAGAGGAGGTCATTCTGACTTTGCTATGACAATCTGGCACTTCTGAATCAGCTACTGTTTTGTTATTAGTTTAAGTATTTGCTATTGACTGTTCAAATGCGGAGTTTTGTGCATCGTGTGTGCGTGTGTGTGTGTGTGTGTGTGAGAGAGAGAGAGAGACCGACGAGTGCTTGCAGTGTTCGTCCAATCACAATGCACTGGGTCAGCTGGCCAATCAGAGCAGACTGCGCTTGTCGGAAGGAGGGGCTTTGTAGAAACGAAGCGTTTGAGAGAGGCGGGGCATAGAGGACCTACAATAATGTACAGTATTTGAAAAATAATGTGTTTTTTGAACATTAAAGCATGTCAACATGTTCTGTTACACCAAATACACAAAATAATGATCTTTAAAAAAGCATCATATGACCCCTTTAAGACTGGTTTTGTACTCCAGGGTCACAAATGATCCTTGAGCTCCATCAGATCTTCTTGGACAGAGATTAAAAAAAACTAATGCTGTTTGAGCTCAGGTAAACAGCTTCGAGAGCAAGAAACTGATGTCAGTCTCAAAAACACCTCCAGACTCAGAAAACCACCGCAAACACTCTTCAAACGTGACAGACAGCACCTTACCAAACAGTGAGATCCGGTGCCGCACCAGAACGGCCAGTTTACAGAACAGGCTGAGAGTCACAGGAGAGAAAAAACATCAGGATACAGAGGAAGACTATATCACAGGGAGGATAAATCACAGCGCAGAAGAAAACCTGCACGAGAGAATCTGAAGAATTCTGCTTAAAACACACTTTAGCTCCTGCAAACCTATATTTTGTTTAAACAAACTGAGGAACAAATTAAAGCACGTTTTTATTTTGGCAGACTGACGCTGCACGTGTTTAGTCGTACTGAAGGCAGATTGTTTAAGTTCCAGCAGACACACACACACACACATCACCTGGTCACCATCTCCTTCTCTTTATTGGAGGCGTGGCCGCCGCTGCTGATTGGTCGAACGGCGGTGGACAGGAAGTAGAGCCGATGGTTTTTGAAGTACTGGTCCACCAGCGGCAGCACAACCTGGAAATGAGCGAAATAATAATTCTATCAGTGTATGAATTTAACAACTGACTGACATGACGTGAATCCGTCAGATGAATCAGACCTTCCCGAAGAATTTGACCTGCTGCTCGTGGAGGATTTTCTCTCCTTTCGGTCGAACTCCAGCATCTGAGATAAAGACGAGAAGCTGATGTGATGGTGATGATCAGTGATTCTGAGATCGATACAGGCATTAAAGAGAGCGTCTCACCGTACTCCAGCATGTGTGCGTGAGCTTCATCCACATACGTGATCAGCTGCTGCAGAAACGTGTACGCGAAGCGTTTCTCTATGGACGGAGCGTCCAGATCCTGTTCTTTCATAGCCCTGCTCACACACACACACACACACACACGTCACACACATGTCACACACACGTCACACACACGTCACACACACACACACGTCACACCAATCTGTGATGAGAATTACACTATAGTTCAAAAGTTTGGGGTCAGTAAGGCTTTTTTTTTTTTAAAGTTAATACTTTTATTCATCAAGGATAGAAGACTTTTATAATGTTACGCAAGATTTCTGTTTCAAATAAATGCTGTTCTTTTGAACTTTCTGTTCATCTGTGAATCATGAAAAATAAAATCCATCACGGTTTCCACAGAAATATTGTGCAACACGACTGTTTTCAACATTGATAATAATCAGAAATGTTTCTCGAGCAGCAGATCAGCATATTATACTGATTTCTGAAGATCATGTGACACTGAAGACTGGAGGAATGATGCTGGAAATACAGCTGCACATCACAGAAATACATTACAGTTTAACAGAGATTCACAGAGAAAACAGCTGTTTGACATTATAATAATATTTCACTGTTTTTATTGTATTTTTGATCAAATTAATGCAGCCTTAGTGAGCAGAAGAGACTTCTTTCATAAAAACATCTTACCGATCCCAAACATAAACTTTTAAACGGATGTTTTCTGAAAGAATTCTTTGACACAAAGACACACAAACACTCACACACACACACACACACACACGGTCACCTTGAGACGCTGTATCCGTTGATCTGAAAGAACTTGAGGATGTCTTGTGCTTTCTCTCGGTCTTTCGATTTCTCTTTGGCAGTTAAAGTGTCGTAAGGAACCAGTAATGGATGACTGCCTCCTCCTGACACACACACACACACACACACACACACACACACACACACACACACACACACGTTAGAAAGCAGCAACAGACA
>NW_015506684.1:118285-128285 GCF_001515645.1 Sinocyclocheilus grahami
ACACACACACACACACACACACACACACACACACGTTAGAAAGCAGCACCAGACACACACCGAGGTAATACGCAGCCCTGTAGCGCCATCTAATGGCTGCGCTCAGGTTTATATGATCAGAAGGACCTACTATCACACTACTGTAGTTTTTACAGTATGTAACATGTTTGTGAACAGACCTTTGGATTCCAGCTCCAGTTTTTTCTTCTGAGCCCAAATGTTGTGATAGTTCTCGGCCAGCAGCTCCGCCATCGTCTGAAGCACACAAACACAGCAACGGGTTTCAAACAGTAAAACTGGAAGTGTTAGAGTGGCTGTGTAAAGCGCTTCACTCACATGCAGGTCTCTGGACAGCGTCACGTTGCTCATGTCGACGGGCCGCGGGCTGAAACCGTGAGCGCCCTCTATGGAGCGCTGCAGGAGACACGAGAGGTCAAAGGTCACGCACACACTGCACCTCACATGACTCTCTCTATCTTTTATGCAGATGATCACTCCCTCATACTGTAAATACGGCTGTTTCTGACCTGACTGGACAGAGAGATCCGGCGCGTGCGGTTGTGTAACGTGGACGCGTCGCTCTCTCTCATCCGCTCGATGCTCCAGCCCCACGACAGCATCGTCTTCAGACTCTCTCTGATTGGCCAGCGGTACACCTCCTTATCCTGAAACACAGAGGCATGCTGGGAAACCCACTGGCACGCTGTGGTTTACTCATCATTCTGAGTGTAATCACGGAAAGGTACCTTCTCAGACAGACATTTGTAGGGCTTGAGCAGCGGATGAACTTTAGATGCTTCACACATCTGCTCTCCATAAACCCAGCCGACGGCAAACTGCAGACACACACATCAATGAACTCAATTCACACAAGACCACGTGCTCAGGATGCAACTTACCACTAAATTAAAAAAATACTCAATTGAACCTACAGTCAGGCTACTTGTTTGATAAAGCACTTAGTCACAAAAAGATAGCATATATGTAATTTTGGCACAAAAACACTGACAACATTTTAATCAGAGTAACTGCATTAAATTTGAGAAAAGATTTGCATTTAACACCGTTAATAAAACAGAAGCAATAACTGAAATAAACATTTAAATTAATTTAAATGGCAGCACTTTTCAATAAGGTCCCATTCATTAATATTAGTTAATGCATGAACTAACAACGAGCAATATATTCTTTACAGCCTTTATTAATCTTTCTTAATGTTAGTTAATAAAAATACAACTGTTCATTGTTTGTTCACATCAGGTCAAGTGCATTAACTCATATCAACAGAACTGACTTTAGCTGGACAAATGCCTCTTCTTGCATTATTGACACATTAACACTGTGAAGCTGCTTAGACACGATCAGTATTATATCAAGCGCTACAGAAATAAAGGTGACTGGACTACATTTGTTTTGAAATGTATATTAACCCTAAAAAGGGCAAGCATATAAAAAGACATTGGAAAATTAATTTATTGCTATTTTTACCTTATTAGAACACAAATAATACAAATTAGTGATTTAAAAAAAAAAACTTGACTATTATTTTTTATTTTAATGTTTGCATCCCCCAGGATACGTCGCCCCTTTCGGGGTTAATAAACATTGAAATTAAAATGAAATAAAATGCTGTAAAATTGCTCATTGTTCGTTCATGTTCACTAGTGTAACTGATGTCAACTAATGAAATCTGAACGTTAAGTGTTACCATTTAAATAAGACAAACTTCTAGAAACGTTCTATTGTGTGATGGCTCAAAATGAACTTATGAATCATTTTTTGAATCAGTCTGCACTGATTCAGTTGAGTCTGAACGAGTGAATCAAACTCAGTGCTACTTATGAGAGAGAGGAACATCTAGATCATTGATTCAATCGACATTGTGGCACAAAAATGATGTGCTTTGATTTACTACACCACTACTTCATAGAAAGTAGCACTAAAATAAAAGTTACGCAGTTTTAAAAACCACTGAGCTACAGTCACACTACTGAAAAGAGGACTTTTACCAGTGTTTATCTGGTAATTACTCCCAACATCAGGGTGACAAAATACAGCCAAAAATATAAATAATATTAATAAAGTTCAGTCAATTTAATAATGAAATGAAAGCAGCTCTGACCTTCTCCATGGACCATTTCTCATGGGAGTATTCTGCATATTTATTGATGAAATGATCGAGTTTCTCAGGAACAACAACACTGCAGAAACACAAACACAACCACACTACACACATCTGAAAAACCTGAAGCGCTCATGTTTAGAGGAAAGGCTTCAGAGGAAGAGCGCTTGGGTCTGACCTGCTGGTGTCGGCGGGCTGCGGGTTGAAGTTTCCCTCGGCGTCCATAGACGACGGTTTCTCCATCATGGCCATGTAGTTTGACTCCATGTAATCAGGAGGTAAAGCTCCACCCACCGCGCTCAGACACGGCAGCGCCAGCTTGAACAACTCCACCTCATATTTCTGCAACAATACACACATATCTCAGATACAGCAGACAATCAAGTGACGCATCAGCTCAGGCTCCGCTGTACCTTTCTGGCCAGAGCATCAAAGATCCCCCAGAAGAGCTTTCTGGACAGATGCAGCTCCTCGTCTGACGCGGCGCCGAAGCTTCCCCATCCTCCGGAGAGACAGTAGTACTTCCAGCAGCGCTCGTAGTGATTGGTCAGGAGCTGCGGGAGGACACGCCCCCCACCAGAGCTCAGTTACTACAGCACCTGGTTAATGAGGTGAATGAGAGATCAGAAGCGTCTCACCTTCAGAGGCATCTTAGTGTGTTCGTTTAGCACAGGAACGTCAAACACCAGACGCCTCAGCAGATGCTGCATCATCGAGGGACGCAGTTTACTGCAAAACACACACACAACACACACAGTCACAGGAAACATGCGTGAGACCGTCGACAGCAAACGCACACGGGCCACACGAACACGGTATACGTCTCAGCAAAGCTGATTCATCACAGAACATTAAGACATTAAAATTTATATGACAAGTTTTCTGAAATGTAGTGTTTGAATATGCAAATGGGGCATTTTCTAATGAAACGTACATTTCCAGAGCATAAATCTGAAGTTCGGATAAAGCCAGGTTGAAAATTCTTGATTTTGTTGATATATGTGACTCTGGAGCACAAAACCAGTCATAAGGGTCAATTTTTTAAAATTGAGATTTATGCATCATCTGAAGTCTGAATAAATAAGCTCTCCATTGATGTATGGTTTGTTAGGATAGAACAGTATTTGAAAATCTGGAATCTGAGGGTGCAAAAAAATCTAAATATTGAGAAAATCATCTTTAAAGTTGTTCAAATGAAGTTCTTAGCAATGCATATTACTAATCAAACATTAAGTTTTGATATATTTACGGTAGGACATTTACTAAATATCTTCATGGAACATGATCTTTACTTAATATCCTAATGATTTTTGGCATAAAAGAGAAATGTATAATTGTGACCCATACAATGTATTGTTGGCTATTGCTACAAATATCCCCCAGCGACTCAACACTGCTTTTGTGCTGCAGGGACACATATTAGAGTTAAAGGTTTTCTCTCCATAAATCAGAAAATACTGTCAACAGACAGAAAACAAATACTTTTTTACCATGTTTCTAGGAATAAAATGTTGTATAAATCAGTGTGAATGAAATATGAACAAGCCTTCAGAATACAGAGAGGAATAAAACTGCAAAGTCTGGTGTGTGTAAAAGAAAAACTCTTTAAAGATATGGACTGGAATTGAAATCTACAGACGCAGATAGATAACGTGCAATAAAATAAACACTTAAATGTGTATTTTGGATGTTTTCTTTCCGCTAGAACACATGTTATGGAAGCAAAACAAAGCAAAATTGATTAGTACATAAAAAGTTGGTCTTGCCTGAAGTATCTCGCCTTGCAGTAATAAAGTATTATTAATATATTAAAATAGTGTACTAAATACTATACTAAAAACTCTAAATACTAAACATACACATACAATCAAGATGTAAACTGTAGTCATATCTTTTTTCCCTTCTGTATCTACTGTTTTAATCGAAGAACATACAGAATCAGAATCTTGGATCTTCAAAACCTGGGTTAATTAATTTCACATAAATATTAAATAAATAAATATCCTCAGTTTCTGTTACAGCAGTTTGAAAACAAGCAGCTTTGTCATAATTACAGCAATATATCAAATATAGTGTTGGGCCGCTGGTTTGAATAGATTTGGAACTTTTTGAAGGTTTCTTATGCAAAAGAGCTGCTTAATCCCAGTTTTTACTTGATTTCAGATACATAACCACACAAGAGTTGCTATATACTAGTCGCACTAAGAACTTAATCTGACCAAGAACCACCAACGTTTTGACTGGTTTGTAACTAGTCCTCACCCGCACACAGCCAGCAGACACTCCTCGATGGCGTCTCTCTGCGCTTTGGTGAGACAGCAGCCTTTCGACAGCCTGTAGACGGTGTGCAGCAGAGAGTCGATGAGAGACGCGAACGGCTCCGTCCCGGCGAACAGAGGAGCGCATTTAGTGAGCAGCGGCAGGACCGCCGTGCACAGGTACCGGTTCAGAGCCAGCGCCATGTCTGTCGCGCTCAGAGCCACCTGGAGGTCAGAGGTCACACGGGACGAGAAGAGAGGTCAAAGATCGGCATGATAACACACACTCACTGAGGTGTCACGTGACTCACCGTGTCCAATGAGGCGGCGGCTCTGAGGTCAGGAAGAAAGCCCACTTCCAGCAGGTGCAGGAGGAAGTTCTGGTCCTCGATGCCGTAAACGCGGTCCAGGAACAGAACCATGGCCGCTTTGTGATCAGGACAGAATCCCGCTGACATGTCCGGCTCGATCACAGAACCGTCTGAACACAAAAATAAAAAGTGATATATATACTAATTATAAAGCGGAGCGTTCCGGTGCTTGATTCTGATTGGCTGAGCCGCGTTCGAAGCTGTTGTAAATGACGCTACAAAGTAACACACACCTTTGTTTACGTTTGTGTGTTGCTCGGCAACCACTTTGTAGCAACCACAACTGTTTCTGAGGAGCTACATTGTTTGGTGGAAGAATACTGTGTTTATTAATATCATTACTCTTTATTTGCTCTGTTTTATTTTGTGGAACCGTACTACGTATATAACCGTTTTATAAAAGCAGTAATCCCCGTGAAGCCGTGGTTTACAGTGAATTTATAACAGCTGAGGGTCGTTGTTAGCTGTTAAAACACATTAGCTGTTATAAATTAAAACCAGGGCTTCACGGGGCTTATTGCTTTTATAAAACAGTTATTCCATATACGTAGTACGGTTTCACAAACAGAGCAAATAAAGTGTAACGATATTAATATCAGTTGTGGTTGCTACAAAGTGGTTGCCGAGCAACACACAAACGTAAACAAAGGTGTGTGTTACTTTGTAGAGTCATTTACAACAGCTTCGAACACGGCTCAGCCAATCAGAACCAAGCACCGGAACTCTCCGCTTTATAATAGATTTTAAGAACCTCAGTATACTAACACAGATGTTCTCTTTTATATATGTGAACCAAAGCACTAGTTGTCCTACTGTAGTTTAT
Organism: Sinocyclocheilus grahami; assembly: GCF_001515645.1. Taxonomy (NCBI): domain Eukaryota; kingdom Metazoa; phylum Chordata; class Actinopteri; order Cypriniformes; family Cyprinidae; genus Sinocyclocheilus; species Sinocyclocheilus grahami. The sequence goes on from NW_015506684.1 coordinate 123,860, forward strand.
TTCATGCATTATGACACATGCAGGATGCATTTCCCAGTTTTCTGTTTCGCAACCGATGCATAACAGAAGAGCGACTGTTTCCAAACAGCACAATAATCTGTCAGTGAATGATGTCTTCATGCTTGTTACTATGAATGAGGGACACACACACACAAACACACACACACAGAATCAGTGTTCAACAGCCCACATCAGCCAATCAGAGACGGAGAAGAGAGAGAGAGAGAGAGAGAGAGAGAGAGAGAGAGAGAGAGAGAGAGTGAGTGAGAGAGAGAGAGAGAGAGAGAGATTTCTACATATAATTCTATTTTTTATTTATTTACAATTGTTAAATTATTAAATATATTTTAATTATTATTATTAGTATATATCCACACATCTATAATTGTTTAAATAATATGTTTTTAATTATTTGTTATACGTGTCCCTGCAGCACAAAAGCAGTGTTGAGTCGCTGGAGGATATTTGTAGCAATAGCCAACAATACATTGTATGGGTCACAATTATACATTTCTCTTTTATGCCAAAAATCATTAGGATATTAAGTAAAGATCATGTTCCATGAAGATATTTTGTACATTTCCTACCGTAAATATATCAAAACTTAATGTTTGATTAGTAATATGCATTGCTAAGAACTTCATTTGGACAACTTTAAAGATGATTTTCTTAATATTTAGATTTTTTTGCACCCTCAGATTCCAGATTTTCAAATATTGTCCGATCCTAACAAACCATACATCAATGGAGAGCTTTCCGATGATGGAGAGCTTTCAGATGATGTATAAATCTCAACTTCGAAAAATTGACACTTAAGACTGGTTTTGTGCTCCAGGGTCACATATGGCCCATTTAAATGCGTCTGCTATATTTCAGACAGGTGCAGGAGATTGTGGGTCACCTGAGCCCATGAATCATGAGCTTCTCCTCCTCGCGGCCCATCCTGACACTGAGCAGAGAGCGGATCTGACCCAGAGACGCCAGCAGGTTGATGGTGTCCTCCACCGAGACGGCGTTGATGGTGTAGGTCTTGGGCAGCGCTCGCACCTGGCCGCCGATGCCGTCGTACTGCCGGTGGAGCAACACGAACATGGCCCGCACCAGCTCGGGATCCTCGATGACCGACTCCTGAGCCCAGCGCACCATCGTCTCCGAGATCAGCTGCTGCAAGGTGCCTTCAGACAGAAGCAGAGATCAGCACGGCTAGGAACCGCAGAATACGGTCCTCATGAAGGAGAGGAGAACTTCACTCACTGGGTTTCTTTGATTTCTTCTTCTTTGGTATTTCAGTCATTTTCTTCTTCAGGTAGGTCACCTTCTCCACCAGAAACATCAGACGACCCCTGATGGTGAAATCATCTCCATCTCCTGATTTATCATCATCCGTCTCAATGCCTGCAGGACAGACACGCAGAAACACAGACTTCATCATCAGCGTCTAAAACACAGAGCATCAGAAGACGTGTAGGGATGTAACGATTCACTCAACTCACGATTCGATTCAATTCATGATTTTGATTTCACGATTCGATTTTATCACAATTTTTCTTAACAAAATGAGACTGAAGACATTATACAGTAAATGAAAAGGTGTCGTTTTATTAGACTATTGCTGCACGTTTCTTTGTGAAATTGAAATATTACAAAACTAAATTAAAATTTGAAAACAAACCCCAAATCAAGCAAGTTAAACAAAAAAAGAAATCTCTTAATATGAACAAACTAAGGCTTTGTTTGTGCTGTTTCCATTTACAATTAGAGGCAACCACTGGATTTTAATCATGATCCAAACAAAGATGCAGCACATGCAACATGAGTAATTTTTAACCTAAAGCAAAAACAAAATGGTCTGACTTCAGTTTTAGGAAACTATACTACATAAAACATATTCTGAAAGAAACAGCAGACGAGCTGAATGAGACACAGATTCACTCTCTGCCAGCAGAGCTGCGCTTATCTACAGCAATGATACATTGTTTCCTTGGTTACCGCTGTAAACAAAGCAGAGCTGCGCTTATGAACAGCAATCATACATTGTTTCCTTGGTTACCAGCAGAGATGCTTACGAACAGCAATGATACAGCGTTTCCTTGGTTACCGCTGTAAACAAAGCAGAGCTGCGCTTATGAACAGCAATCATACATTGTTTCCTTGGTTACCAGCAGAGATGCTTACGAACAGCAATGATACAGCGTTTCCTTGGTTACCGCTGTAAACAAAGCAGAGCTGCTTCTCGAGGTCCGGCTCTCTCAGCGCCAGAGCCAGTTCATTATTATCCATCACAGACGCGGCGGCCACATCCAGAGGAGTGGAACCTCGCATAGACGGAGACGCTACAGAGAACAAACACACACGGTTAACACACACGGGCGTCTCGTAGAGCTCGCTAACACCTCGCTCTCAAGATCTCCAGACGTCTTACCGAGGCCCACGCTGCTGTTCTCCAGCAGGTAGCTCAGATGATCAAACATGGCTTTCTGATTCTGACGACTGATCCGACAGAAGTAGCACAGGAACCGACAGCAGTTGGCCACCATCTTCGGAAACGTGATTTCCTGAAGACCAAAGGACACTCGTTCAGTGACAGTGCAGTCAACGTACCTGTAAAAACTGAGAAACTGCAAAGAGATCAAAATAAAACAGAGATGATAATGAGCGTCTGCACCTTGGACTCTCCTGCACCCAGGACGTTCACCATCACCTCCATGACGGTCTCGTGCATGCCGAGCGCTCTCATCAGGTTCGGATGCTGGTAGAACACCTTGTTATTCATGATGTCACTGCAGACGGGATACAGACAGGTCAGAGGTCAGACTGGAATCTCACACACTAAACACCAGAGGGCGTCACTGAGCCAAAGCCAAGACGCAAAACCCTCCACCGCTTTAAACTGAGAATGCTTTAAAATTATTTTATATATTTTCTACATATAATTCTATTTTTTATTTATTTACAATTGTTAAATTATTAAATATATTTTAATTATTATTATTAGTATATATCCACACATCTATAATTGTTTAAATAATATGTTTTTAATTATTTGTTATACGTGTCCCTGCAGCACAAAAGCAGTGTTGAGTCGCTGGGGGATATTTGTAGCAATAGCCAACAATACATTGTATGGGTCACAATTATACATTTCACATTCATATAAACTCCTACTCCAATTGAATAGCGATTTGTTTAGCATCTCAACCGATTTGAATCGTCACATATTTGAATATATTTTCGACCGGCTCGCGGTTAATCGTTACATCCCTGCTAACATGAGATCCAGTGGGAGTAATTCACACATCGATCACTAATCAATAACACAGATCATGAATTACTCAAAAATTACTTGAAATACTTGAAGCATGAAAAGCAAACAGTCTGGCAATGGGGTGATAAAAATGAATGTCAAGATACAATTTTAATGATCATTAATCTGGTTAAGGATGTTTAGACTCGATCACTGATACCACAGTGTGTCATCAGATCTTCATGGAAGTCCAGCAGCTGTTCACGGATGTCCTCTGGACACGGACAGTCCTGCTTCTCATCCTTAAAATTCAGCAGCATGTTGATCTGAGGAAACACACACACACACACACACACACACACACACACGCGCGCGCGCGGGCGAGTGAATCATCATTCACAGCGCATTGAACTTAGCTACCATAACCTTTTTTGAGTGAAAAATGATCGGAGGAAATAATGTAGTGACAAATATTTAATCTTCATCATTAAAACGATCATTTCAAACTCAAGTTATTTATTAAGATTTACAGACAGATAAAGAGTAACAGAAAAAGAGTAAATATCATGGAAAAGGTGTGAAACGCGTGTAAAGACCTGTTCCTGCGGAGGAGAGCGGAACTCTTTGGTTTTGCGTGCCGTCAGAGCAGCAGACATGTTCAGCGCCTGCATCACTTCATTATAGCGGAAACGCTGGTTCTCCTGAAGATTCGCCACAAAGTCGTCGGAGAAGGCGACCACAGCCTCGATGCGGTGACGCACCTGACAGTCGCACAGGTACTGCAGCAGGTGACACATCTGAGCACACACACATCACTTCACTCAACCACTGGAGGCCTTTTACTGTTTTTCAGAACAAATCAAATTCAACAATCCCTCGACACTCACCAAATCCCTTGGATTACATTCATGCTGACCATTCATTTTTATAAGATAACTGAAAAATAGTGCATATACGCATGTACACACACTAGTGTAAGTTCAGTATCTTTGAGATTTTGTTTTCATATTTTCTTTTTTTTAAGTATTAGTAGTTTTGTTGTGTATTTTTGCCATTTTTGTTATTTTTAAATATGTCTATATAGATTGTATACATTTTTATTTCAGTTTTAAATTTAGTTATTTTCGTACATCAAGTTAAACTAAATGCAAATGAGAAATGTTGCCTTGGGAACTAGTTGAA
>NW_015506684.1:134515-139705 GCF_001515645.1 Sinocyclocheilus grahami
TCTGCATTTTTACAATTTAAAAAAACTTTGTTTACTTTATTTTTATACCAGTTTTACAAATGAGGACATCCCCAAAGGGAGGTTTTTGGAGATTTTGTCAGGTTTAGCTCACTTTTGGGTACAAATATGTCCCCAAAATATGGTTAAGTAGGTACACACGCACACACACACACACACACGCACACATACACACACACACTGTCTCTATATGACAGACAGTTAAATAACAAAGACTGAAGATGTCAGCTAGAAAGAAAGTCATTTCAGAGGGAGCAAGTTACTAGATTATGATCAAAGATTATCAAGACAAACATTTATTTCTTTATAATAACATCACTTATGACTGCAAGAACATAAAGAGAGTCAACAGAGTCAGTTTTAACTTCTTGTTGACCTCAATTAAAGGGATAAGTCACCCCAAAATTTTAATTCTATCATCCTTTAATAAAAATAAGTTATTTTGAAAAATGTCTCCATATTTTTTGTCCATATAATGAAAGTTAATGGGGTCCAATGTTGCTTGGTTCCCAATGTTCTTCAAGGTTTGTGTTCGACTGAAGAAAGAAACCCATAGGTTTGAGGGGAGTGGATGATCAAATGATAATTTCTGGCTGAGCTATTTCATTAAATCTTAAATAAAATCACATTATGATGGACTCCTACAAATATCCGAGTGTTAATTTCACATAATACAGCAATTTCAGTGGGAATAGGAAACGTCTCACTCACCTTCCCAAACTTCGAAGTCTTTGAAGGCGAGTTCAGAGCCGGAGTCGTCCAGCAGCACCTCTCCGTTGAGCGTGAACATCATGGTGCGTTCGTTCATGTCCACCATGCAGCCCACCACGTCTCCAGACTGCCAGGAGCGGCCGAAGTGCTCGTTGCCCTGATGCCAGCGCTGAGCCTGCAGAAACACAGCTCAGCTTCCATCTGTCCTCAACACGTGTGACGGCTCTCAGTGTTTCTGCATCACGCTCACCTTGAATCCATCAAAGACGAAGGCCTGGTCGTCTGAGCCCAGCTCCAGGTCCGGCAGACAGCCGGGTCTCGCCCAGCCCACCCGCATCTCTCCTGCCGTCACCACCTCCAGCTCAAAGTACCACTTCCCTCCGTTCACGCTGTAGGTCTTCTCCGCTCGGAATATCCGGAAGCGCTCCGCAGACGGATTACACACGTCTGCTCGGGCCGCTGCGCAAAACACACACACATGAGCAAACCACCACGGGATGATGAGCTGAATATAATACGCTAGAGTGCTCCAAAACAATGACAAATGCATTTAGAAGATATCTGCAATCAGAACTAAAAACCACCAATGCAGATACCAATACCGTGGTCTTGATCCGGGGCCTCCAGGTTGAATCCGTATCCCAGCAGCGTCCGCACGGCTTCCCGCAGACTGTCCTTGTTTGATTTCTTGGTCCTCTCGTCCAGAAGAACGTAAGGAACCAGACGAGGGTTTCTCTTGCTCTTGATGTCCTGCAGAGACACAGAGACGAGTGTGAGGAGACATCACAGATGAGTCCAGACGGGGATCTCACTGACAGCTGGCTCCAGTCTCATTTCTCAGTCCGTTTATATCACACTATAGCTATTTCTACTGTAACTGTAAAACTGCTTCATATATGAAATATTTGCGTTCATATCTATTTTTGATATTCCAGTGAATCTGCTTCATCTCATTTGATTCTTTTCTCCATTTTCCTCTTTATTTGTACTTAATAAACACATATTTCTGTATCCAGGACTGATTGCACAGACACTACTGGACGAGAGCTGAACTGGATGATGACGTCACTGAATCATCAATGAACTGACTTTAGCTGAAAAATGATATATATTGTATTGTAATATTGTAATATTGTCTTCTTGCATTATTGACAAACTATTTTCCTGTTTGACTCTGTAAAGCTGCTTTGACACAACCAGTATTGTATAAAGCACTATACAAATAAAGGTAAAAAAAAAATTTAAACAAATGTATCAGTTCCACATTATTAATCACTTAAGACTACTATTAACGGTGCATTCAAGTCCTCTTGGGAAGTTAGTATTTATGAGTTGGGAAGTTTAATTACAACGTCAGGTGCATTTTCTACAGAAGCTGCATTCATTGCATCCAACATGTTTTCTCACTAACGCTCAGAAACTCAGGACTTTAAAAACTGTGATGTTGACATTCATGTGCGTTCAACTCACTAAATCCTATCATCATGACTTGAACACACCATATAAAAGAGTCCAATCATGCAGTGTATGTTTTGGAAGCATAAGCGGGTTTAGGACGGAGCCGGTACGTACACTACACATTACACACTACACACACTGACCTGCTGGACGCCGTAGGTCCAGCCCTGTCGTATGCGGTCTCGCGCCCAGACGTTGTGAGCGTTCTCTGCCAGCTTGTCCACCATGGCCTCCTGGGTAGACGCCAGTTTGATGTGGCTCAGGTCCATCGGGGCCGGTTTATACCCGCTGGACAGCTGGTATCTGACAGGAGAACACACGCTAACTGACCAGCAGACGAGCAACTAACGCTTACTACATACATGATATCAACACGTAACAGACACGCAGGAAACTCAAATGTGGGACAGAGATTCTGTTCAGAGGATGCTGGTTAGTGCTCAATTTAGTTAACCAGTGTGATGTCTAATGTAAAAGTGAGATATCAGAGCTCGTTGTGACACCTATATCCCAAACACAACATAAATCCAGACACATAAACGTGTTAGTATTTCATGACTGACGTTTGACACTCACTTTGCTGAAAGCTTCAGATTTGTGACTTTCTCTGCGGCTCGTTCGTCCGCCACTCCCACATGACAGCCCAACGCCAGAAGAGTCCTGCAGCACACACATCAGATCACGGCATGATGGGAAAATTGTGATTTACATCAGTGAATCTCAAGAGGGTCGTGAACCAAAAACAGATCCTAGATGTGATGCGTCACACACAGCAGTGAAATCAATGATAAAAACTATAAATGCAACTAACCATAAAATCATGTATAGTTATGAGAGCAAAATAAACTGATGAGAAACACGTGTCACATCTTCTGTTGCTGAAGAAGTCTGTGTGTCAGTCAAACTCTACAGCAGATCAGAGTCTAGTCGAATTAGACAGATCACAGTCTGTGTTCATCCTTCATCATCAAAACCCAGCAAAAAAACGACACTATGAGCTAGACAACATTAATCATGTTAGTATTTGATTTAATGAGATGTTTATTCGTGTGCAATAAACAATCCAGGACTGTGTCAGTTGTCAGAAGACAGGTGTGCCGCTCAGTCAGAGTCAGTCCAGTGTGACTCCTGCACAATCACACACAACACCTCATTAAGACACGAGCGCAGCGCAGGGACTCACACACACACACACACACACACCACAGGACTGTAATTAAAGTCATTAGAACGCTTCTGAAACAGAAAAGAAAGAAGACGACAGAAAAGAGGAGTGCTGATAGAGACAGACACTAATGACAGTCAAAGAGACTCTAGCACAAATATGATTAATCTCAAAGACAATGTGAGCTTATTGACTCTATTGACTCTGATTCATCAGTGACGTTAGTTAACGTGACAGCACTGGATCTACTAGTGAAGAACGACATCGATCAATCTGATTCACTACATCATGATTTCAGCAGCATGTGCTTTTTCACATACGTGACCCTGGAGCACAAAAGCAGTGTTGAGTCGCTGGGGGATATTTGTAGCAATAGCCAAAAATACATTGTATGGGTCACAATTATACATTTCTCTTTTATGCCAAAAATCATTAGGATATTAAGTAAAGGTCATGTTCCATGAAGATATTTTGTAAATTTCCTACTGTAAATATATCAAAACTTAATGTTTGATTAGTAATATGCATTGCTAAGAACTTCATTTGAACAACTTTAAAGATGATTTTCTCAATATTTAGATTTTTTTGCACCCTCAGATTCCAGATTTTCAAATATTGTCCTATCCTAACAAACCACACATCAATGGAGAGCTTATTTATTCAGCTTTCAGATGATGCATAAATCTCAATTTTGAAAAATTGACACTTAAGACTGGTTTTGTGCTCCAGAGTCACATATTTAAGTGCTAACCATCCAACGAACATGAAACACAATTACAAGTCAATACAAAAACAAGGTCTTCAATTATTACGCCAAATGTAATGTCATTACTAGTAAACTAAGAAATCAAACTGATTAACACATCAGATGAAACTAACTTGAGCGTCTCCTGAGACATCTGTAGGTTGTAGCTGCGCTCTTGTTCAGGAAGTCTGGAGAACTCCACCAGACACGGATGCTGCCGTTTATTATCATCTCTCACCTGCATCATGAATGGAGGGAACCATATGTGTGTTAGAAAATGCAGGAATTCATAACAGACTATGCATGAGTGCATGGAGATCAAGAGCGTTCCACCATAGACATATTCAACAAAAAATACATTTTAAAGTTCATTTTTGATAGGGAATTAATGAGGAACATTAAATGATAATGGTAGAACAATCAATCACACGTTATAACTGCATTCACAATAACTGAACTAAGAATATTTTATGATTATTTTATCATGTGGCATGACTTTCATCTAGTGCCAGCTGACTTTCCTCTCGCTCATCAACAACATCACTGTTTCTGCTGGACTGGGCTTGTGAGTCGATGAAAAGCTATTAATTAATTTTGATTGTTAACTTATGGATTTAAAAATGTAAATGACTGAAATCCTCAGTAATTTATCTCTGATTCAGAGGAAACGCTTCAATCCTCCACAGAGGACACGAACATGACGAGTGTCTGACGTACCGCTCCGTAGGTCCATCCCAGCTCAATCTTGTTCATCACCCACAGCTCATGGATGTTTTCTGCCAGCTTCTCCCGGATCCGCTCAAGATGTGGAGGCAACACGATCTACACAGAAGAAACATGTTCACACACACACACACACACGTGATCATCACATCTGAACCTATTCATTAACAAACACTGTTCAGGTGTGTGTGTACCTGACTGGTGTGTGTTTGTATGTGTGTGTACCTGACTGGTGTGTGTTCAGGTGTGTGCTTGTGTGTGTGTACCTGACTGGTGTGTGTTTGTGTGTGTGTGTACCTGACTGGTGTGTGTTTGTGTGTGTGTGTACCTGACTGGTGTGTGTTCAGGTGTGTGTACCTGAGTGGGGTGT
>NW_015506684.1:140843-146248 GCF_001515645.1 Sinocyclocheilus grahami
ACCTGACTGGTGTGTGTTCAGATGTGTGTGTTCAGGTGTGTGTACCTGACTGGTGTGTGTTCAGGTGTGTGCTTGTGTGTGTGTACCTGACTGGTGTGTGTTTGTGTGTGTGTGTTGTGTGTTTAGGTGTGTGTGCAGGTGTGTGTACCTGACTGGTGTGTGTTCAGGTGTGTGAACCTGACTGGTGTGTGTTCAGATGTGTGTGTTCAGGTGTGTGAACCTGACTGGTGTGTGTTCAGGTGTGTGAACCTGACTGGTGTGTGTTCAGGTGTGTGTACCTGACTGGTGTGTGTACAGGTGTGTGTACCTGACTGGTGTCCACTGGTGTTGGCGTGAAGGCCGCCTGTGACAGTGTGACTGTGGGTCCCAGGAGGTCGCGTGTTCTCCCAAGATCATGTTTGTACTCCTGACTGTGCTCCACACGCAGCTTCTCTCGTGGTAAAACGGCCTCAAAACATGGAGCGTAGCCAGATGGAGGCAGGAACTTGAACTCTCCATGACGACCGCCCAACAGGTAGCGCACTCTGAGGAGGACGAGAGGTTTTCCCCAATCAGAGCAGGTTATAGTTTACAGGTGATATCACATCATCCATATACGATGATGATGATGACATTGAGCGGTTTTGATTGAGCAGTTCTGACTCAGCCGTTCATGTGAGTTATCTGTCAGACTGACCAATGGCAGACAGGGGGTGTCTCTGGAGACGATGAGACTCACTTGACTCCAGAGGAGAAGGACACGACGGGGAAGAAGAGTCCGTCTGAGTTGAAGTTCTCAAACATTCCCTGGACCGGCTGGCCGTTGATGCGGAAGGAGATGCTGGGAGCGCTGAGATCCAGACAGCAGCTGACCACATCCTCAGCCCGCAGCACGTGCTGATTGGGTGAGCTGACCGAACGCGCCACGCAACCTGCCAATCACAGCGCACATTACGTCACATGGCCTAAGGCTCTTTAAAACCGCTGACGACGTGCTGTTATATGAGTGATGTTTTCACTACCATCAGCAGATATCTCACATCAGAACACACACACACTCAGCTCTCTAAATGGGGACATTCTGTAGACTTTTGTTTTTATATACTGTAAATAAACCATAACCTTAACCATTCAACAGGCCTCGCAAGATGCAGATGAGTTTGTTTTTGATTTAGCTAAATTTAGCATTACATCAGTTGCTCACCAGTGGATCACAATAATCCATAATAATGCTTCCTCCAGTGAAAAAGTGCATCTGCTGTTGTCTCTCACATCAAAATCCAGCCTCATATGTGTTTAGAGCTGTTTAAACGCTGCTTGATCTGTGCAGATTTCTCTCCTGATTCACACCAGAACACTTTTTCACTGGAGGAAGCCTTATTATGGATTATTAATGATGGATTTGTTTCTCTTGTCTTCTCAAGACATTAATTGATGGACTGCAGTGGTACATTTCTACAAATATGATGAAGAAACAAACTAATCTTAGATGGCCTCAGAATGAGTGCATTTCCATTTTTGGGTGATCTATTGCTTTAAATAGTTCGCCCGCAAATGAGCACTGCATCACAGCGATTAATAACCTTCATTCATTCATTCATCATCATGATATAATAATAATCTCTGTTGTTACCTGCCCACAGGTGTAGTCCATCAAAGCCGTATGAGTAGAGGTCGTCCCCGACGCCGTTCCCGCCCCAGCCCTCTCCTCCGCCCGGATACGGCCCGTAGCCCTGTGTTGAGGCCCAGCCCACCCGCAGGTGAGTGGCTTCGGCCGTCACAAACGGCTCCACGTGGTCCACGATCAGCTCATAATACCACTTCCTGTACTGGGCGGAGCCTTCACTCACGCCCAGGAAGATGTTGGGCCTCATGCTGAACGAGCGACACAGAGAGATGCACTGAGAGAGTGTGAGGGGACAGGAAGTGATGACAGGAAGAGATGGCGATGCTGTCTTACCTGCTGACGTGATTGACGAGTCGCGTCTGCAGCAGCAGGTCTCTGCCAGGCAGCAGGTTATCACAGATCAGGTGCTGATTGGAGCGAACGGCCACACCGTGACACACACACAGAGAACACAGGACATCCAGCACCTGAACATCACAGACACACCGCCGTCAGTCCAGCAACGAGCCAATCATCAGCTTACTCAAACACATACATGATGACCCATAATACACACCTTCACATATACAAATATAAAAACCATCATCTGAAGCTTTTTTTTTTTTTTGCGTGAAACTTAATGAACGGCAGCTATGCTAATTATTTTCTATCTGCCTTTCTGTTCCTACCCCGGGATGCCCACCTCGAGGTAACTAGAGATTACAGCAGCTCCAGAAGCTGTCTGAAAGACTTCAGATGACCCCACACCTGTGAAGAGATGATGCTGACCCCTGCGAGGACCCCAGATGACGCCAACTTGAATCGACATGCACAGCTGCCAACATTTCTCTATATTGTAATCATTATGATCACACTTGTAAAAATCGCTTTAATGAGTTTCTCCCTGAAATTAATTCATGTTAGCTAACTGTATGATTCTATTACTTGGACACATTCACTTCTGCTTTGTAATGTAGACACATGCATTTTCTGTGAAGCTGCTTTGATGTGCATTGTGAAAAGCACTATACAAATAAATGTGAATTGAATTAAAAGTTCACATCCTTATCAACTGATTACATACACATTATACGAACAGCAGATGTCACTGATTTTCTCAATTAGAGCAGTATCACTCTAAAAAAAAAAGTTTAGGCCTAATATTTATTTATTTAAGATTTATCTATTTTAACTGCATATAACATTTCAATCCATTGCTGGATAACTAATTTTTAGCATAAATAATATAATTCATAACTTAATGTTATGAATATCTGTCAGTCATTCATAAATGAAATGAGTAAAAATTATACTTCTATAATAGTGGTCGTAATAAATAAAATATGTTTGAATGTTTATTATTGTTAACTAAAACTAAAACCATAAAAACGCTCATTATTTGAAAGAAAGCATAAAAAAATATTTTCATTTCAGCTAGTTGACAAAGCAACATTTCTCATTTTCATATAGTTTAAGTACTAAAATAACTAAAACTAAAATAAACAAATGTAACATTACAATTTAAAAACTATAGATATTTAAAAAAAATATATATATATTTATAAATATAAAAAATATGTGTGTGTATAATAAAAATTACAAAAACACAGTAAAATGAATAAAACTTAAAACAATCCAATTAAAAAAAATTTAATCAGATTCAAAATATTCAATAATACTAATAGCACTGGTTTGAAATAAACAGGATCATATACAGTATTTGTCATCTAATCTAATTATTAAACCTCAGATAGTCATATTTAAACCGTGCTCACTTTTTAACTGATTAAATTGAATTGATTCTGAGCTATTTGAATAAATGCGTAACAATAATCTGTGCTATGATTCATTTTTTGAGTATAACAATGACATATAATCAATAAAGATCTGAATTAAGGTGACGGTATTAAACATGATCAGATAAAAAACACAACCAACTGAGTAAACCATGAAAACTAGACATTGATAGATAAACCACACTGGAACTTCTGCACAGATCAAATGCAGTGAATCGCTAACGCACCACATGATCAAAAGAGAGAGTCTGGCTGATGATTATTCAGCTCACAGCATCACTAGTTTAGTCACCTTGTGGTTGCGTCCGTGTTTGTCCAGCAGTGAGATGATGGATTTGATGTGTCCCTCTTTAATGATGTTTAGAGCTTCCGGACTCTCCACCAGAACACAGTGCAGAACCTCCAGAATCCCTGCGGACACACACACACACACACATCATCACACCAGCACACCGTAACGATCCACTCGTCACAATAAATAACGCTACATACCAGATGACGCTTCCAGCCTCTCCAGACGACTGATTAGCCAATCCAGCGAGCCGGAAAACTGAGCACAATTCTTCCTGTTTCCTCTGATCAGAGCAGCTACAGACAGACAGACAGATGATCATGTGACGGGAATAATACGATTCATTAGGAATGAAGCTCTTCAAAGGTTCATGAGGAACAGATGAACTATTACTGAATCACAGCAGCGTGCAGTATACATATACAGTAGTGAGTGAAGTGTGTGAGTTAGTAGTGCACTTTGCTAAACACTGCTGTCAGCAGTGCACTAGTGAGTGATGGTGAACACAGTGCATCTCTCTCGTGCATCAGGACTCGTCCGAGACGCATCGGAGCTCCTGGAGACACAGTCAGCAGATTTCACCGGTTATTGATGTGTGCAGATGGAAAGTGCTGGAATATGGATCATACCCAGGAGTTCGTAGAGGGAGTTCAGGATGGACTTCCAGGATTCTCCAGCCTCTTTACCGGCCACGTCTGCAAAATGAGCCGCACTGCTGTACACATGCAGACGATCGATACACTCCAGCACCAGGTTGATCATTCCCTACACACACACACACACACACACACACATTAACTCATGCACGCAGCTGAAATATCAACATCGTCTCAGACGTTTCTTCTATAAACTCTCAGGAGAAATAAAAGCAGCTCACTATAAAAATGAATGTGGAGCAGCTCAGATTATCTGACGAGAAATGACGGCGTAAACTAGTACTAGTGCTATCTGATTCTTTGTAACCGGTAAAAATTATTTTTTCGAAGTTGTAAAAAAAGCAAAGATTATTGAAATATGGTTTAAAAGATAATACTACTTCAGTTTCTCTGTATCAAAATGTTGAGCTTACTGCAGTGTGTTACTTATTTGTAATTATTAGTGATATTTACTAGCAGTTTCTGAGTGAAAATCGTTTCATAGTTAATTCTACACCAGATTTTTGTTCAGTGTATTGTGAATCACATGGCTTGAGTTGTGCTTCTTCTATAGGACAGCTCTGATTCTAATGAAAAGGAATCCCACGCTGTGTCTGGTGTTTCTGTGATCCGTACCTCCTCCTGGAAGAGGTTCTGTCTGCTCTTGAGCGCTCGCAGGCGGTTCTGTTTGTCCTCGTGCTCCAGGTGTTCGTCAGGCGGCTGGAAGTATCCGATCAGATCCTCAAGACTCAGACTGACTGATTCGATGGGCAGATCGAGGGTGGATGTCTTTCCCTTCTTACTCAGAGTGTCTAGACCCCTGCACACAGGGAGGAGGGACAGGATCGTTAACAGATAAAACACTCTGTGCGTGAGTGAGTGTGTGTGTGTGTGTGTTTGAGTGTGCGTGTGTGAGTGTTTGTGTGTGAGTGAGTGTGTGTGTGCGTGCAAGTGTTTGAGTGTGCGTGAGTGTGTGTGTGTGAGTGAGTGTGTGTGTGTGTGCGTGCGTGCGTGTGTGCGTGTGAGTGTGTGCATGCGTGTGTGTGTGTGTGTGTGTTTGAGTGTGCGTGTGTGTGTGTTTGTGTGTGTGTGGGTGT
>NW_015506684.1:146262-154243 GCF_001515645.1 Sinocyclocheilus grahami
ATGGCCTAGAACACACACACACACACACACACATATATCTGTACTTTACATTCATCATCCACTCGAGTGAGTGTGTGTGTGCTGCAGCGCTAATGATGAGGGTGTGAGAGTCTGACGTGTCTGTAATGAATCTCTCAGAAGCAGCTCACGGGCGTCACGTATGAATGAATCCATCACACTGAACTCAGTGACACACACACTCACTCACACACGCTCAGATCCTGTCAAACACTTTCTTATAAAGCCACGTACACGCGCTCACCTTCCTCTGAACTCCGCCCATTCGCGCACACTTGGCGTCCACAGACTGGTACGTGAGCCAGAGCCCAGTGTCCACATGCTGGATATAACAGACCGAGTCGCCGTATTTAATGTCTGGGACACCCATCCCATCCACCTCCTTCCTCAGACCAAAGTCCAGCTTCTCCTGCAGGAGGACGAGCAGAGGATCATGGGTAAACACCGGTTCAGTCAGCAAACATCTCAATATAAAATCCGTTTTCCTTTTTTAATTTGAATTCAATAGCTCTCAACACACAGGAACTCAAATGACAGGAAGACAGAAATGACAATTCTAATTAAAATGTTTTTTCAATTCTAAAAAAAAATTTTTTTTCCATAATAATTAGAAAAATTATTGCATTTTTAATCACTGGTGCGTAAAAAAAACACGCTTTGACTAAACTCATATTAATAAATCAATATTGATAAAACAATTAAGAGCCATCAATTATTCTTTCTTTAAACACTTAAGGCCAAGGCTTTATCCCGTCTGCTGCTTCAACACCAATTCAATTCAAATTGAGGAACTGAGTCAGAGTCAGAATTTAATTAACATTCGCTTTTTCATCCTCGTATGCAGATGAACTGATCTAATGACGAGTGTCTGAGGTATTTCAGGTTCAGCTCAGGTTTGTGTGGCGTCAGTCTCACTTTTGAGGAACGGAAGCAGAAAGCTGTTGATTTGACGTCCGCATTCTCCTTGTCCATCAGCAGGAGTCCTTGATCGTCCATCATGCTGAGATACTTCCCGGTGGTCACGTGACGCAACCGGAACAGCTGACCCCAGCGGATGTGACTGCCGCTCCACCTGCACACAGCCAGAGGACAGGCTTCAGCTTACCCACAATGCACTGCGGCACACACTAAACCACTGCTGAGTTCAGACAGAGTACTAAAGGATCAGTTAATGATGACTGAAATTCAAGTGGTTTTCAAACAGTAAGCATCATTTGGTTTCAGAAGACTTGATATACACTGCATACGATCTACTCTTACGATGCTTTCAACACAAACAGCAGCTCAGAGATTCAACGTGAGGATGAGAAAATGACGAGATGCTCACGATGAAAACTTGAACAGACGCTGATTTGTAATTCAAAAGCAGAAAGTAAACTGTGTTGGGCTCCTGCCCCAGTATTTGGCCCCAACCCCAAAATGCCACTTTGATAAAACGCTCCAACTTCAGCGTCCCGGATTATTTTTAGTCTGTGAAGAGCAGAACGCAGAGGAGCTGACGTCCTGCAGTGTGTGATTAAAGGCTTCATGGAAACGCAAACGCCAGAGGGGTCAAAGGTGAAGGAACCTAATAAACTGAAACACTACTGGAATCATCACACGTGACCCTGCAGCACAAAAGCAGTGTTAAGTCGCTGGGGGATATTTGTAGCAATAGCCAACAATACATTGTATGGGTCACAATTATACATTTCTCTTTTATGCCAAAAATCATTAGGATATTAAGTAAAGATCATGTTCCATGAAGATATTTTGTAAATGTCCTACCGTAAATATATCAAAACTTAATGTTTGATTAGTAATATGCATTGCTAAGAACTTCATTTGAACAACTTTAAAGATGATTTTCTCAATATTTAGATTTTTTTGCACCCTCAGATTCCAGATTTTCAAATAGTTGTATCTCAGCCAAATATTGTCCGATCCTAACAAACCATACATCAATGGAAAGCTTATTTATTCAGCTTTCAGCTGATCTATAAATCTCAATTTCGAAAAATTGACCCTTATGACTGGTTTTGTGCTCCTGGGTCACATATTATACTGATTTCTGAAGATCATGTGACACTGAAGACTGGAGGAATGATGCTGAAAATACAGCTGCGCATCACAGAAATACATTACAGTTTAACAGATATTCACATAGAAAACAGCTGTTTTAGATTGTATTTCGATCAAATAAATGCAGTCTTGGTGAGCAGAAGAGACTTCTCTCAAAAACATTGAAAAATCTTAACTACTCCAGACTTTTGTAAATAATAAAAATGAACTGAAATAAAAAAGCAAGCTAATGATTTTGATTGACTGATTGATTTTATTCAAACGTGGCCGTGGCCGTGTCCCCGGCGTGGCATTGAGAGACGCTTTATTGCACTCTTCCCCAGCACAGATCTCAGTAATGGTGCACTCATGAACTCAAGAGCTCCTCCTCAGCACTGAAGTGCTCGGAGCGTGTGAATCAGCACACACAGAGAAACGCTCATCACTCACGCCACTCGGAGCGTCTCCAGCCTCCAGAGGGATCTGGCGTGGATGGACACGGCTCCACCCTCGTAATGCACCGTCCTGCAGGAGACAAAACCAACATATGAGTGTCTACACATCCGTCCATACTGTAAATCTACAGTGCATTGCTATTCAAAGCAGAAATACTTGTGTGCAAATGTGTTATTAGTGAGTTTTGTCAGATGTCAGATATTAGAGATCAGTCCTAACAGCCATAATTGTTCCGAATGACAAATTAATTATAGTTTCAGTAAAATTATTTGACTGAAGTTTTTGATTTTGATTTTATTTTATGGAAATTGTATATGGCTAGAAAAAAAATGAAAGTTAGAAAATGTCCTTGAAAATCAAAAATTGTTCCTTAATTTCTGACACTGGCACAGCAGAAGTAGTGCAAAGAATTGAGACCAATAATGACATCACTTCCTGTGCAGCACAAAACAAGTCTGTGTGAGACTCTTGAGGGCAGCTGAAGGTTGAGAAGCGGAGCTCAGACTGTTGATGTGGATCAAAAAAAAGTAAAAATACACACAATGATTATTAAGACAGCATCATTCATCACGACGTCTCCTCCTGAGCGTCTGTGTCTGCCTCAAACTGCAGTCTGAAGAATCACAATCAGCGTCTGGAACACGATGTGCGCTGGAACATTTCTGGTCTGACTAGTGCTGCTTTACACACCAGAGACGAGAAAGACACACACACCTACACACAAACATGGTCCCACAATGCAGCGCTCCTCACAAAACACACACTTGCGTAATACTTGTGCAAGAACATCTCTTGTTCGAGTTAAAAGAGATAGATGGATACAGAGAAACGTTCTTTGAATTCATGCGTTCAAAAGCAGACGTGACACGCTCAAGGCCACCGGTGATGAGAAACACGGATAAAGAGAACATCAAACCCTGAGAGGAACAGACTTCAGCTTTATATGTGAAGCCGAGGAGCTTAAACTCATACTAACGAATGATTTATACAGCTCAAACAGTAAATCATGCCGCGAGCAATGCCAAGGTCATGGGTTCGATTCCCAGGGAATGCAAGAACTGATCAAATGTACACATTGAATGCAATGCAAGTTACGGATCCTCATAATCATAACATATGCTCTCCTAATCAGAAGCTCATCTAACCAAACTATATTTAGCTTTCGTTTTATTTTTAATGTTTAAGTGTCTGTTGAATGATTTTAGGAGGCATCTGTTTATTCTGGGTTAAATAGTTTGCGGTAGAGAGAGGAGCAGAGTAACGCATTTCTATCCGTTTCTGATGTCCTACAGAGGACAGGTGTTTCTGTAATTACAGCAGTCACAGCAGATCTCATTCTGTCTCACAGAACCTCACAAGGAGACCCGAGAGACTCTGTTTCTACTGAAGAACAAGAGAACGTCCTACTTTACCTTCAGGAGAAGCAACGGTGTGTTACGAGACATAACTGGAGTACGATGTTAAAGGGCTCATATTCTGCACGTCTTCATCTCATTCCGTTAGTCAAGATGTCATGGAGTTTTTTTTATTTTGATCCAGTTTTTTCCTGGCCCTTTGTATATGAGCACAAAAGTATATCCAGCTCTTCACAGCGACGCCAACAACCTCCAGCCACAGCGGTTGACCTCAGAAGATGAAGGAAGACATCCTACTGAAACCCTCAGAGAGCCGAAACACTCCACACTTCAACCATCAAGAGTGTTTAATCAACCTCAACACACAGTACGGTCCAGATGGAGCAGTGAGCCGTGCAGAACCAGATACACACAACACACTCTCCACATCATCTACATCAGCGCTTCTCAGCCGCTTTAACCCACTGGACAGTGGACACAACCATATTTGAAGTTTCTGTACAACAGATTTCATAATTTTAGAAGTTATAAGACCTGAATATTCCTCAGGGTTCCTGCTCTTTTTACCCAACAAATCCACAGGACTTTTCCAATTTTTTGTGATTACTGGGTAATTACTAAGCTGTTCAGAGGCTGCATTAAAATGCATTGTTTTTGCTTATTTGAATGGTTATTTTGTTATAAACAACTTTAAGTTATCTTGAGGCCCCTGGTGGACCCCGGACCCCTGGTTGAGAACCATTGACCCACAGGAACAAACAGACCCCTAAAAGGAGCAGTTCACCAAACTTGTGTCATCATTTGACAGCATCTGTCCTCATTCACTGCTTTGGAGAAGCATGCGGTTGATTGAATGATGACAGATTTATGTGAACTAGTCTTTTATATCAGTGAACGCCGCTGGATCAGATGAACCCTGACCTGCGCTGTTCCTCTCCGTGTTCTCCTGACGGGACGGTCAAACACTCGTCCATGTGACCATGCAGCAGCCGCAGAACATCTCCACCAATCAGGAAGCCTGAAACACATGGTGCTGAGTAAATGAACAGGAAGTGGAATGTAGCGTGACATTAGCGTGTCAAATACTCACTCACCCTGAGCCACTTCACTGCCGGAGCAGATCGGAGCCACGCTCCAGAGCGTCTGCTGGAAAGCTGCGTCCACGTGCAAACTGCTGATACCATACGACAAGTGCTGGAACAGAGAGACGCCCTCAGACTCATCAGCGTGTTTCTGACGGGTTTTAGCTGACGTGCAGCCATCAGGCTCTGATTCTGGTAAAACTCACCAGGTATCGTTCAGACGACACACTGACCAGGATGAGGTCATCACCCACTCGCACCTTCTCACCCTCTGACCTCTGCTTGGACGCCGGGTGGATGGTCCACCAGCACGCCTCACCTGCACACACACACACGCACACACACATGCATGCACGCACACACACACACAAGCACACGCACACATACACACGCACATACACATGCACATGCATACGCACACACACGCACACACATACGCGCACAAGCACACACACATGCATGCACGCACACACACACACAAGCACAAGCACACGCACACGCACACGCACACGCACACATGCACACACGCACACGCACACATGCACACGCACACACACACACACACAGGATAAGTATAGTTATAAATCAGATCATTTACAACCAAAAACTAATAAAAATGACAAAACACAACAAAATAACTAAAACTAACATGAAAATACAACATAATTCAAAATATAAACAAAAACTATAAAAGTGTCTCAATGACACTAAAAGGGCACTGCATAACAGTAATGAGAATAAGAATAATGAAAATAATGTCAAAATGCAAAAATTCTTCTAATGGTCCTGAGAACAGGCTTCATTCTCATTGTTTTTATTTCTGTTTTCTGATTTTGTGATGAAATATGACCAGCACATGTTCCTGCGAAACATTCAGTCAGGGAATGTAAACAGGAAGTGACATCACCTGTCGTGTCTTCCTGAAGCCCCACGTCAAACGCTAGTTTGTCGGTGGATGAGCGAGCCGTAGACAGACAGCACAGATACTGGAGAGAGAAACACATCGACACGTGAATCTCACACACACACACTCAGACGTGACGAGTCGTCAGAGTAACACACACCATCCCGCTGTAGGAGTGTCTCAGTAAGACCGCGTGACCGTAGAGCAGCGTCCGGTGGCCTCCGCCCTGCGCCGTCTGAAACACACACACACACACACACACACACACACACACACACACACAGAGATACACACTCATAACACTGAATACAATATGACACTCATCAGCCTCACATTCACAGCTAAATCACACAACACCCTAAATACACACACAAATATGTAATATTATCTAATTATAACATCAAATTTACATAAAGTATATTTAAATATATAAAATATATACGTCTATGTATACATTAAAATATTTCTATATATAAAATATGTGTGTGCGCATGTGTAGGGTATTTTTAAAAATATTTATTTATAATATTTATTTTTGTATTTAGGCTATTTTAAAATATTATTTTAAATGATTGTTTCATACATTTAAGAGTATATCTAATATTTAAAAATCATATAATACATAACTTATTTAATTTTTAAACCAATTCCATTTAAATATTTATTACCCTGCTATTTTCTGTAAAACTTCCGTTTCAAAACAATCGATTTGCATATAAATGGACAAAACAAATAGCAATGTGCTGTACATAAACGAACATGAAGAATGCCGATATGTCAAACGAGTCTAAATACGTTTGAGTGTTTTTCCATCGTGAGGCTGATGTTCCTGGGAGTGTGTGTGTGTGTGTGTGTGTTAATGGCTCTCTTAAGGCCGAGTGTGTGTGTGTGTATCAGGTAATGGCTGCAGTAATGCTTCAGGACAGGAAGAACAGGACCTTTATTTTCTCATTACACTCACTCCTGCACTCGCTCTGGTCTCACTGGAATTAGCTCACTGTACAGCTACATTACATTGCACTCCATCACATCACTGCGGGACGCACAACAACAACACTGACACGGACACGGACACACACTCACATGGATTCCTACCTTCATCATGAATTTCTGTGGCCCATAAGAGGAAGAAAGACATTGTTAATCACACAAGAAATCCAGATGAGATCAGAATCTAGAGCTCAGGATGCGATCATCAACTCACTAACATACTACTGATCTGCAGTATGCAGCATGTACACTGTGCACTGGATGCGTGGAATGATCTACATCATCACATACTGTATCCCACAATGCAATGTGCTCGATTTGACCTTCCATTTCCAGTGTGATTTGATTTATAAATGCAAACTAATGTTCTTATCTGCAGTTAACTGGACGTCACTCACTGATGAGGTCATGTGACTATTCAATTCTCAAACACAAATCTAAATGAACAAGAATCTGTGATGCAAGAAAGTGAGCAAACTTCATAATTACTGGAATATCTAGCCATTCTTCAATCAAGATACTGTACATTTACTGGAGATGCACACTAACATTAGATAAAAAAAGCCTTATCTGACATCATTGTACAACTCTGGTAACTGTATCGTGATTTACGAATGTTTAGATGTTTGTAGTGGAGTGAGGAAGTGAGGAAGAGCATCATGTCTGCAGTGTTAAAGGATGATCAAGTGAACATGAGAATCACCCTCATGAACCCACATGACTCACAATCTTCAAACCGAGCATGAAACGAGCAGCGTGAACATTCTGCTGAATCACAGAAGACTGAACATCACATGGGTTTGATTCTCATCTCAGTCTGATCTGATCCTTTAATGAAGGCAGAACCAAAATGAACAAAAGATTGTGTGAAATTATGAGTCATAATAAGCACTGAATGTTTGGATCCTGTGCTGTCAGATATGAGGAACATGCTGATCTCAGATCAGGAGCATGACACACATGCAGCAGATGAGTGTGTGTGTGTGTGTGTGTGTGTGTGTGAGTGAGTGGGTGTGTGTGTGTGTGTGTGTGTGTGTGTGTGTGAGAGAGTGAGTGTGTGTGTGTGTGTGTGTGAGTGAGTGTGTGTGTGTGTGTGTGTGTGTGTGTATGTGTGTGAGAGAGTGAGTGTGTGAGTG
>NW_015506684.1:155316-161324 GCF_001515645.1 Sinocyclocheilus grahami
GGTGGGTCTGTGTGTGAGGGTGGGAGTGGGTGAGTGGGGGAGCGTGTGTGTGTGTGTGTGTGTGTGTGTGTGTGGGTGCGTGGGTGTGTGTGTGTGTGTGTGTGAATGTGTGTGAGAGAGTGAGTGTGTGAGTGTGTGTGTGCGTGTGAGAGAGTGAGTGAGTGAGTGTATGTGTGTCTGTGTGAGTGAGTGAGTGAGTGAGTGTGTGTGTGGGTGAGTGTGTCTGTGAGTGTGTGTGTGTGTGTGTGTGTGTGTGTGTGTGTGTGAATCCACGTACCCATTTCTCCATGTCTATGAGCTGTGGAGCAATGGACACACAACAGAAAGAAAAGAAAGGAAACGTCATGCTTCCATCATCATGAAGTAACACATCAGACTCCTTCATTTCAGCAGAGGTTGATGGGTTTTGCAGTTAAATCTTTGGGTTCCTGTTTCTTTGTTATTCAATTAATATTTCTGTTAATTATAAATGTTTGTTATTTGATGTGGGTGAAAAAACACTAGGGGAAAAACTATTCTATTCTGCATAAAGGAATTATTAATACACCTGTAGGGTCATCGGAGGTCAAAGGTCGTCCTCTGCTCATGAATGAACGGAGCCATGATGTGGATGTTTTATCGAAATGCTTTTTTGTTTTTAGTCACAAAAACAAAAGCTAAAACATCATTTCCTGCAGCATGATCACACGGTTAGTGAGTTCGATCAATTATTAGATTAATAAATGAGCCAGAGCTGGAATGAGAAAGAAACGGAGAGCAGATAATAGCTCACGCTGACCTCAGATCACACACAACCTCTCAACACCATCACAACACGTCTGAGGGAATAACTCATCATTCAATGAAAGCATCAAACTCCAGAAAGGAAGAAAAGCAGCAAAGTGTCATAACAGTCATCTACATTGGGGCTTTTCAATGTTTTTGATGCCAAAATCCTCCAAATATGATGATTACTGATCGGTAGAGACCCCTACTTAAAATATCAAGACCTCTATATATTCACACACACACACACACACACACACACACACACACAAAATGCTGAATGAGAAAAGTATTGTAACATTGTAAAGACAATAAAACTGTTTATTATAAGACAAAATAAATTAACACATGAATTATTTATTATTTATTTTATTTCCCAAATTAAGTAATGGACAGTACTAAAGCAAACTGTTTACATACTGTCTGGAAAACATCTGTGCATATCTGAGATTATAATAATCAGAAGAAAATATTTATTTTTCACCAAAACTATATGGAGAATTAAAAAAAAAAAAAAAACATAATATTAATAATCATATTTTTTTTTAAGTCACATGATACTTTATAACTGCACTGGCTCTCACGCGTGTCATAACTGAATGCATTAATCCTGAATGAGATCTGAACACTCAAAAATGATTTTTATTTCAGTTTGTTTCTCATAAAACCATCGCATGACTTTATAAGGTGAGTTTAGGTGTATACGGTGGCGCATTACCACCAAAAACAAAACTAATGCACTGCGTCCTCGGCGGCTCTGATGTCTTATGTTCACTTTTACATCCAGCTGCAAAACACCTGCACTGCTTACGAGACGTCGTTGTTGTCGCTGCAGATGCTCGAGTGCGGAGAAAACAGCGGACAGCGCACAACTGGCTGAGGGCGGAGCTATGCTAATAAAGGACAGTCTGTCAGCGGCTGTGGGCGGGGCCTGAGCAGTATGACATCATACTGCTCAGAAAATCAAAACGGCTTGATTATTGGTTAGGTTTTTTGGGGATTAAAAAAAAAGGAGCAAATGTATTTTTATCATTGTAGGGTGGTTGTGTCCACACACTGCTAAGACACAATTATATGCAAACAGCAAGTAAAAGTGAATTTCGCATCCAATGTAGGGGACATTGTTTTTAAGGTGTTTTTGTCTTTTCTGGAGATTGATCATCACTGAACTGCTGGTGAAAAGAGCAGCACGGGTAAATCATGACAGATTCAGTATTTTTTGGATGAATTATTTGTTGTTGTGATGGTGAATCAGTCAGATGGCTCTATCAAACACAAATATCAATGTGTTTATGTCCTACAGTAAATCTGCTGGAGCTGATCCGCGCCTCTCAGATGTTGATATGGATGTTAGTTTGATGTTGATGAGGAGTCAAACAGCAGCGCTGCACTTATATAACTGAACACATGAGTGAACGGAGACTGAACCTCCACATACTGACACTGTGTGTGTGTTTTGGTGCAGTCTGCCCATACTGCTCAGAAAATCAAAACGGCTTGATTATTGGTTAGGTTTTTTGGGGATTAAAAAAAAAGGAGCAAATGTATTTTTATCATTGTAGGGTGGTTGTGTCCACACACTGCTAAGACACAATTATATGCAAACAGCAAGTAAAAGTGAATTTCGCATCCAATGTCCCCTTTAAGGTGTTTTTGTCTTTTCTGGAGATTGATCATCACTGAACTGCTGGTGAAAAGAGCAGCACGGGTAAATCATGACAGATTCAGTATTTTTTGGCTGAATTATTTGTTGTTGTGATGGTGAATCAGTCAGATGGCTCTATCAAACACAAATATCAATGTGTTTATGTCCTACAGTAAATCTGCTGGAGCTGATCCGCGCCTCTCAGATGTTGATATGGATGTTAGTTTGATGTTGATGAGGAGTCAAACAGCAGCGCTGCACTTATATAACTGAACACATGAGTGAACGGAGACTGAACCTCCACATACTGACACTGTGTGTGTGTTTTGGTGCAGTCTGCCCAGCCCTCACACACACACACCACCCATCAGCTCTGAAGCTTCACCGCAGTGTGTAGGACTAAACTCTCTCTCACAGCGCATCAGACTTCTATAAATGAGATTTACATCACATCCTCCGAGCCTGCAAATGTGATCATGCCAACTGGACCTGAAAGAGAACAGTCACCATTAAAGTGTGATTCAGAGCGAGCGGCAAGCAGCGATTGGGTTTGATCTTCCCTTTTCCTCCTCCACATGTGACGCTTCTTCACGCACAGTGAGACACTTCTGCATTGGCAGGATCTGTCTGTCTCTCTCTCTCACACCCACTGCATCTCACTGCGCTCCTGCTACACTCAGCATTTACTCCTCCAGATCTCCTCTTTTATCCTGCACTGCTCAACCTAAGGCACTCACACTCACACACACACACACACACGCGCACGCACTCACACACACACACGCACACACACATACACACACACATACACACACACACACACACTCCACTGTGGCTGTAATTCAGGGTTGCTAT
The DNA here is from genome assembly GCF_001515645.1 of Sinocyclocheilus grahami. Classification (NCBI taxonomy): domain Eukaryota; kingdom Metazoa; phylum Chordata; class Actinopteri; order Cypriniformes; family Cyprinidae; genus Sinocyclocheilus; species Sinocyclocheilus grahami. The sequence goes on from NW_015506684.1 coordinate 158,582, forward strand.
TTATTTATTCCAGTGCAGCAACAGGAAGAGCAGAGGAGGGCGAAAGCAAATGTGATTCTTCCTCAAACAACACTGATCCATTCACACAAAATAATAATCAGACCATAAGCTTAGATATATAGTGCCACAGCCGAAGAGTGTTAGTCTAACGCAGGGTTTCACAAACTGAGCTGATGAAAAGATAACATTGAATTCAATCATAAAACGTCAATTTAAAACAAATAAATAATTGTTAAAAAAACAACTGGGTAAACGTACCCATTAAGCACTCAGATTATAAAAAGAAAAAATAATGTATTATCCTACTTGATGTCTTAACCAGTTGATGTGTGTTACTACATTCCTCCTGTGATTTCAAGCCAATCAGATCCGTGCACGCTGAGATACGGGTCTCCGTGTGTGCACGCTGTCTGCTGGACATTCTGAAAGCTGTCTGAAAACTTTCACTAAAAGAGGAGCCCCTTAAATGTGCATGTTTTAGACGTTCAAGCCTTTATTTTGGGGGTGTTTCACTACTTACTGTAAAATTAAGAGATTAATGTTTATACTTTTGCATATTATAACCTGTAGGAAATAATTACATTAGATCCAAAAGACAGTTTTAGCAACACAGCGCAGATGCTACAGAACACAGTTAGCTGACTAGCTGTATAAGATTGTGTGCTTTGCTAATATATTACTTCACAGGCATTACTGATTTCATATTATTTTAAGGTTACACTACTATGAAAATCACACAGCTTCAGCGTGACATCAATAAGAAAAAGTATCATTTCATAGATATTGTCAATAATAGTTGTACATATTAAAATATGTATGAACTTAATACATGACCTAGATTATTTATTTAGCAAAATCTTTGTCATTTGAATAAATATTACATGACATTTATGAAAAATTGTTACTGCTCCAATCAAGCTCAGTGTGCTCTCTTTAAGCTCTTCATAACATTACTTCATAAACTGATTTTAAATATAAACTGATGGTTGTCACTTTAAGTTAATCTTTATAAAATGGTTAACTTATTTGAACAGCTTTAAGATAACTAGACGTAATTATAGTTTATGACCAAAGATGAAAGAGGCCTGTCTTCCGAACAAAGAAGGAGCCATCAGAAACCTGTCGTATCTGTCCAGGGAAAAAGCAACTAAAGGCTGGAATAAACTACACAACTTTTAAAATGTGAACAGATTTTTAAAACACCAGTGTATGATCGTTTAGTGCATGATGGCTAGTTTTCCTTTGTGACTTGTAACCAGTCAAACTGGGCATCATACACTAAACGACTGAAGATCACACACTACCAGGCCTTCAAGTCGCTCCGATCGCAACAAACTCAGCCAGAAATGTGTGCATTGTTGCTAGGAGACACGTGAAATGAAATGAAAATAATGTGAAAATATCAAACATGTTTGATCTCCTCCGACTGGATGGAATCAAAGTCTGAAGCTAAAAAATCGGAGTCTGTGACCATCATACACTGCGTGATCTTCTAAGGAATCAGTCGACTCAAATCTGCAGACTGGCTCTGACCTTCAGCAACTAGCATCAACTTCTCCAGATGGTAAATCTGTGCAAAATTGGGGCAAAAATCATGTAGTGTATTCCAGCCTTAAGAGACTATAGATAAGTAGACATTCCTTCAATAGGAGACTTCATAATGAGGCTAGTTTCTGTGTTCATCCCCGTGAATGAAATGTTTTGTTATTTAATTTTTTAATATGTGTTACTTAGCTGAACGTGGACTAGTCTAGATGCTGCAATGTGCTTAAACGACACTTCACTGTGAATATATAACTGATCAGATTGAATGCCTTGTTGCTTGATTTTATTGTTGTTTTTTTGTTATTGACTTTGTTTAAAATAAACAAGAATTTTTAATAAAACATGATGCGAGCTTAATGGGAACAGGGGTGTGCTTAAAGGGAACAAACATGTACCCATTAAGCACAGCCAGAATTTTTGCATCTAATGATGTATATCTTAATCAAAGCTTTTGTCATTTAAAATAAAATTAAATATTTTTGTGTGAGAGATTAATATTTTATTTTAACATAACTTCTTGTACTGAAACCAATATCTTGTGCACTAAAAAAGCCTTTTTTACATGCCAGAGTGACTGCATTCACTTGAAATCTTTAATTCATTATTAAGGTTTCACTGAAAAACATTACAGTTAAAGATACAGTAAGTTTCAATCTTTCTATTAAAATGAATAAATAAACATCTAGAGATCAGATACATCTGTAGGAACTCTAAAAATGCCAGCAATGAAACACTTTGAAGACTCACGTGCTGCAGTGACACTAACTGAATTGAGAATCACACTGGAATCATGACTCTTGAATCAAATCAAATCAAATGATGCTGTGCCTAAAAATAAGACAAACACCACCGTCCAAATCCCTATGTCACTTCCTGTGAATCTCTGCTAACTGGCTGTAGACACACACAGAGAGGTTTGGAACAGATAATACGCCTGTGATCCAGAGTGAATCATGTGACCGGCCGACCTGACCGCATGAACCCGCTAACAACAGATCAAACAGAGGGCAGATGAGTCAGAGCCGCCACAGGACACACACACTCTCTCTCTCACACACACACACACACACACACACTCAAACACCCACACACACTCAAAAAAAAACACACACACACACACACACACACACACACATATACACATACACACACACACACACACACACATATACATACACACACACACACACACACACAC
>NW_015506684.1:161367-163867 GCF_001515645.1 Sinocyclocheilus grahami
ACACACACACACACACACACACACACACATATACATACACACACACACACATACATACACACACACACACACTCACCACTGACACACACACTCAAAAACACACACACTCACTGAAAAACACACACACACACACACAAACACCCACACACACTCAGAAAAAACACACACACAAACATATACGTACACACACACACACACACACACACACACACACACACACACACACACACACACACACACACACACATATACACACACACACATATACGTACACACACACACACACACACATACACACACACACACACACACACACACACACACACACACACACATATACATACACACACACACACATACATACACACACACACACACTCACCACTGACACACACACTCAAAAACACACACACTCACTGAAAAACACACACTCATTGAAAAACACACACACACACTGAAATACACACACACACTCACACAGGTTTGTTTTTGTGAAAAGTGGGGACTCTCCATAGGCGTAATGGTTTTTATACTGTACAGACCGTATATTCTATTGCCCTACACCAACCCTACCCCTAAACCTACCCCACACAGGAGACTTTCTGCATTTTTAGATTTTCAAAAAACTTAATTCTGTGTGATTTATAAGCTTTTGTACCCGTGGGGACAACAATTTAGGTCCCCACCGTGACACGAGTCCCCATGAGTCTGTGTGTAGTCAGGTTTAAGTCCCCAGCAGGATATATAAACCAGTGCATGCTCACCACTGACACACACACACACACTCAAAAACACACACACACACAGAGAGACAGAGACACACACACACACAAACACACTCTATTTTGAAGAGAGAAATATCTTCTTTTGCGTTCAACAGAAGGAAGAATCTCATACAGGTTTGGAATCACATGAGGGAGAGTAAATGATGATCGTTTGGGGTTGAACTTTTTTTTATTTATTTTTTTCTCATCTCCATAAACATACGATGCCGGTGCATCTCTGATTTGTTGTTGGACTACCATTACGCTCGTATTTCTTCTTCGCTGTGAATTACTATTTCCATTCATCTGACCACCTGGGAAGTGCCACTACAAGAAGTCTGGAGGTACTGCCGCTCCGGTAAGCCAAAGAAACACACAAAGAAGAAGCACTCAAACAAACACACACACACACACACACACACACACACACACACACACACACACACACACACACACACACACACACACGCAAACACACACAGTCACACACACACACTCTTCAAAATATCTTCTTTTGCGTTCGACAGAAGGAAGAATCTCATACAGGTTTGGAACAACATGAGGGAGAGTAAATGAAGTCAGAATGATCGTTTGGGGTTGAACTATCACAATGTTATTTTCAACATTTACCAAAAGTTGTGTCTGTTCATATTATTTAATGAACCTGAACTAAACATGAACTACTAATAAACAGTTTTATTTCTATTCACTATATAAACAAAGATGAATAAATACTACAAAAAGTTTATCACTCATTGTTAGTTAATAATATAAACATTAATTCAATAGATAATTAATAGAATGGATAAACATTAATGCAACATATCTAATTGTTCCCATGACAAAAAGCATGGCAGTGTTGCAGTGATGCAGTAAAACATTAATGGGACAGTGAAGTGTGCTGTATTCAGGCAGACAGTGATGCTGCACTGATGCTTCTGTCTCTATGGCAACTGAGTGACATCAAATCAGTGTTCAATCATCGTGAAACTGCTCCTGACACACAACACGCGTGCAACTGACAGACGCACCATCAGCGGCGTTACGATCTGCAGACGCCGTTATCAGGACAGAATGCCTCTTGGATATAGAGATCAACGCTTCCACGAGCTAAAATCACATCCACACCGATCACTAGAGCCGACTGTGATTATTCCATCTCATCTCAACCACAATCACATGTTGTCATATACAGTAAATATGGGAAATTATATGTTTTTTCAGTCTCTGTCAGTGCTAAGACTGCTTAACACACTGCAAGTTGACTTTATTTTCACATTCATGCAGTTCATTCACTCTTGACTGTAACACACTGACAGGCATTGTTGGTGAATCGATCACCTGTCGAACGTCATAATGGTGAGCGTTTTATGGGAGGAGCAGGTCATTCATTGTTTTGCTTCAGTCAGATGTTGAGATCTCTGATGGACAGAAGCAGCACTCACTCACCCCTTCCGCTCTCTCCTCGGTGTTAGCCAGCATCTCCTGCAGCGCTCGTACAGACAGCGACTGCTCCAGCACAAACGTGCATATGGACAGATCCGGAGGAACGTTCTGGAAACACACATCATTCAGCTCAGCTCATGTTTAAGAAGCATCGCTTTATGTATTCCTCAAGTGTAAGTCGCTTTGGATAAAAGTGTCTGCAAAATGACTAAATGTAAATGTAATGTTTAACTCTTGTGTTATGCTCAAAGTTTGAGCACAATTGTGACCCTGGAGCACAAAACCAGTCA
>NW_015506684.1:169813-185793 GCF_001515645.1 Sinocyclocheilus grahami
TGTGTGTGTGAGTGAGAGTGTGTGTGTGTGTGTGTGTGTGTGTGTGTGTGTGTGTGAGTGAGAATGTGTGAGTGAGTGAGTGTGTATGTGTGTGTGTTTTGTGTGTGTGAGTGAGAGTGTGTGAGTGAGTGAGTGTGTGTGTGTGAGTGAGTGAGAGTGTGTGTGTAGCTGCATGTCGCATCAGAGGAACAAACTGCACAGATGGCAACACACACACACACACACACAGACACTACTACCTCCCTCACAGTCTCAGCAGAGAGCAACACACACACCTTCTGTCACATGATCTCTGTTTGGGTCAACATGCGCATTCACAAATGCTACAGATAGAGCACACTACTAAACCCACACACACACACACACACATCAGCAGCCCTCTCCATCATATGTCAGCGAGATCACTGCGTGACGATGGACATTTCATCGTGAGTTTAAACACACCAGCAGCAGCCGGCGCTCATGTGTGACGCGTATGCAGGTCACCTGACCGTCACGTGTTCCCGGAGATCCTGCTGATAACCTTGAACACGTATGAACACCCTGAAATGATTGAGGCTGAAGTATACATGGACAGGTGGGCTAATTTCATCTGTTATGTAGTCTATGATACATAATGGACTGAATGACTGAATCAAGACACAAAAACAGTAAAATAATCCACAACCATAAGCAACTGGACTTAACTTAAAAATGTTACAAATGTTTATTTCCAGACCCTTCACCCTCTCTGCTCCTCGATGGTATATTAGCTGCAAACCTCCAGCTGATCTTCTGAGACCATCAAAATGTGCAAGAAGCAGCTGAAGACAACACAAACACTTCACTAATGCACAACATTAAAACAAGACACTTACACCAAAATTAAATAATTTCCATTTTCTTTTCCACATTTCACCTCTGCTCGTCTGCCTCGCGAAGTTTGGACTTACTTTGTTATCAAAGTGATCTTAAGTTTGGAGGGAGAGTGTTTTATGAACAGAAAACACAAAGCGCTGTAAGAAACTCTGCTCAGCACACCGTTATCTGTGTCTCTAGAACGTCTGTGTCGGCGCGCGTTCTTATTGTTATCAGACTGAGGAGCCAACTTTCACCCGAGCATGTGGATGTAATTGTTTTTCTCAACATTAACATGTAAAACAATGTTCCGTGTATGTGTGTTCTGTACTGTAACTGAAACTGCTTGAGCTAAAATGTTTTTGGTCTTTATATAATATGTGTCCCTGCAGCACAAAAGCAGTGTTAAGTCGCTGGGGGATATTTGTAGCAATAGCCAACAATACATTGTATGGGTCACAATTATACATTTCTCTTTTATGCCAAAAATCATTAGGATATTAAGTAAAGATCATGTTCCATGAAGATATTTAGTAAATTTCCTACCGTAAATATATCAAAACTTAATTTTTGTTTAGTAATATGCTTTGTTAAAGCGGTCATTTGATGCGATTTCAATTGTTCCTTTCTCTTTGGAGTGTTACAAGCTCTTGGTGCATAAAGAAGATCTGTAAAGCTGCAAAGACTAAAGTCTCAAAACCAAAGAGATATTCTTTATAAAAGTTAAGACTCTGCCACGCCCCCCTAAAACGCCTCATTCTAACACGCCCCCACATATCTACCTCACTATGTGGAAATATTAGCATAATGCACCCAAATGTGCACGCAAAGAAAGAAGGCGTGGTTTCAGTAACCGCAGTTAGTGTTGAAGCAGCATGTCAGGGAGACGCTGTGTGTTTCTAGACGAAAGCAAAAGCACTTTATTTGTTCTTCCGGAAGTAGATGCATTTAGGAATCATTGGTTAAAATTTATTTACAACAGAACAGCACAACCCAGATGTTCGAATTTGTGCAATGCATTTTATGGACGACAGTTTTTTTAACCTAGGCTGGCTGTGCACAAAGGCTATTTCAAAAAAAAAAAAAAGGGTAAATTCTGACTGTGCTATGACAATCTGGCGCTTCTGAATCAGCGACTGTAAGTATGTTTTGTTATTAGTTTAAGTATTTGCTATTGACTGTTCAAATGCGGAGTTTTGTGCAGCGCAGAGTAACACGTCGTGTGTGTGTGTGTGTGTGTGTGTGTGTGTGTGTGAGAGAGGGGAACAGGGTCACATCACAGGAGAGTGAGCAGTCTGTCAGAAATCATAGCACGTCAGCTGTCTTAACCACGGCTTGTGTACTGCATCATCACTGTGTCCCTTTCGGGCTTGAACTGATGGTAAAACTAATGACATTATTAACCGTCTTGATATTTACTTTGAAAGCTGAAGCTCGCGATTATGGTTACATTTCCGACGCGTGCTTGCAGTGTTCGTCCAATCACAATGCACTGGGTCAGCTGGCCAATCAGAGCAGACTGCGCTTGTCGGAAGGAGGGACTTTGTAGAAAACGAAGCGTTTGAGAGAGGCGGGGCTTAGAGGACCTACAATAATGTACAGTATTTGAAAAATAATGTTAAAGCATGTCAACATATTCTGTTACACCAAATACACAAAATAATGATCTTTAAAACAGCATCATATGACCCCTTTAAGAACTTCATTTGAACAACTTTAAAGATGATTTTCTCAATATTTAGATTTTTTTGCACCCTCAGATTCCAGATTTTCAAATATTGTCCGATCCTAACAAACCATACATCAATGGAAAGCTTATTTATTCAGCTTTCGAAAAATTTCGAAAAATTGACCCTTATGACTGGTTTTGTGCTCTAGGGTCATATATATAGCCTAGGGCTGCACGATATATCGCTTCAGCATGGATATCGCGATGTGCGCATCCTGAAATACTGTGCTCTGCAAGTATCCTTGTAAACGCAGTTGCTTATGGCTTAGGCGAAGGGAAACAATTGAGAAAGAAAATGGATGTGGAACAGTATATTGGTTTACAGCAGTTTAATGTTCCTGTTGCTTTCTGTGTTATGAATGTTAATCAAACAACAAAACACAAAGAAAACTCACTTTTGTAGCTTTAACACAGATTTAATCGATTTAATTTATACAGTGAAGGCTATGCGCAGTTATTTTACATTTGATTATTCAATTTCTGTACCTGAATACTATTAGACTTACCTGAAAAATATAAAGCACTGCTTATTTCATTTGTATCTTTGCTCTGTTATTTATTAAATATTTGATATTTATCTATGCTTGTCATTTGTTTATTTCTTGATTTACTCGCCTACAAAATCAACACAATCACACTGATTTTTCCAAATAGAGCTATTGAAATCATCTGATTTTTTTCCCATATCGCAATATATATCGCAGAACAAAAAAATATCGCAATGTGAGCTTTTTCCAATATTGTGCAGCCCTAATAAAGCCTATATACATAGTGGTGCACTTGGAATAGAATTTTCTTTAACTAGAGGGTTAATAAAGGAAAAGTTACTTGAATCACGTTGTTGTTATAGCCTATATACATAGTGGTGCACTTGGAATAGAATTTTTTTTAAATAGAGGGTTAATAAAGGAAAAGTTACTTGAATCACGTTGTTGTTACATTTTCAAAATCAAGAATCGGTCAAATGTTCTGAAAAAAATCTAGATTTTATTTTTTTGCCATATCGCCCAGCACTATATTAAACCCATTTAAAAATCATAATACTATTGTGAATTCACAAACGCTACGATTCAATTAAATAAATATATGCAATGCAGGTTTAATATATGCGCTTTATTTATATGCGTGTATTTACGTGTCTCAAACCCCATCTCCGCATATTGCTGGGTTTGGGTTTATTATAACCTTCATCTGGGAATGCAAAGTGCGCCATTTCATCAGATTTGTAAAGTAATCAATATCTTTCTCAAAATGCTAACTGTTCATCATGACTTCAAAATAAAAGCTCAAACCCTGACTCTGAGTTTACATGTTTTGACGTCCACATATTCAAGAAATTTCAGTGGCTGTAGCAGTCGTAAAGAAACGGCCAAATATTAAAGATTAAGTAGACATTTTAAAGGCTATTGTTTACTTATGTCTATTTACATTACCTCCCAAAAAAATTATAATTATCCGATTTCTCAATCATTCATCAGAGTAATTGACCGATTACTCAATTACCAAAATAATCGTTAGTGACAGCACTAATATATATATATATATACACATATATATTTTTTTATTGTTTTTGGTTTTTTGTTTTCAACTAAAAGAAAACCTTGAGATATAGCATAACGTTGTTGTAGAACATTGTGTATAATGCTTAATCATAAGCTTGTTCCGAAATGGTGACAAAAACTTCTTACTCTGTAAACGTCATTTAAATAAACAAATATTTGAATATTAATTTTTTATGAGCACAAATATTAAAATACAATGTTTTTTTTAAATACCCATCTCTAATTTTAACTTGCACTGCATTCCATAAAATATCACTGACTCAATTGCTATGACAAACAGTTTGCACATGGATGCTGTAACAACACAAACAAGGGAACAAACAGTGCACAGATACACGGACTGAACCACCGGCCCCGATACCTGTCTAAAGCACAGAGACAGACACAGACAGAGATCTGGCAGACGAGACTGAACTGCATTGCAGATAGTGTGATGGGTGTGTCGCTGTCTGCTGGACACCGAGAGGACAGACACACATATTTAAAAAAGTTTTATGCATCAAGAACACACTAAACTGATCAGAAGTGACAGTAAAAACATGTATAATATGTCTATTTCAAAAGATTTCTATTTCAAATAAATGCTGATCTTTTGAACTTTCCATTCATCTGTGAATCCTGAAAAATACAATGCAGCACGTCTGTTTTCAACATTGATAATAATCAGAAATGTTTCTGGAGCAGCAGATCAGCATATTATACTGATTTCTGAAGATCATGTGACACTGAAGACTGGAGGAATGATGCTGAAAATACAGCTGCGCATCACAGAAATACATTACAGTTTAACAGATAGTGAGCAGAAGAAACTTGTTTTAAAAACATAAAAAATTGACTTTTGAATGGTTAGTATATACAGTATATATATATATATTATATACACGCACAGCCCACACACACAGTAAGTGCACTGCTGTGGTCAGGTGCTCAGTCTGATGTGTTCAGATGGGTGTTGTGTGCAGTACAGGCTAATTCTGCTATAATCCATGTAACAGAGACTCAGATCAAATCCAGATTATCTGAACCTGCTGTAATCTCTCGCAGACGTTTAGGCAGCTAATAAACACTCATATAAACGTCCTGTGATCATCACAAACACACACAGTTACACAGATAATACTAAACGAATTAACAGTCATTCAAACATTTCATTTTGTCAAACTGCACCACAAAAAAATTAATTAATAAAAATAAAAAAACAGGGAAATCTGAATTTATCGACATAATATTTAATATAATATAATATACATAGTATATAGAGTTAGAACATTTTGGGAAATTAAGTGTTCATTATGACCCACAAAATTAAGGTTAATCATTAAATATAATTTGAAATTTACAAATGAAATGCAAATGTCTACAGGTATCAATTCAAACATAGATTATTAATCTCTAATGTTTGTAAACACTATTTGTTGTGTGTATGAACAGGTTTATGGGTAATTCATATGGAAAAATGAAGTATATGAAATAAAAACTAAATTGACAGCAGTTATATGAATTGCATTCTATTTCAAATCTACTTCCTTTAATTCAGATTTAAATTATTTCATCACAATTCAGAAAAATAAACTGAAGTGTAAAAGGTGTTTTAATTGGGCTGTGAACACTGATTATGAGTGTGTGTGTACTCTGTGTGTCCCACTGCACCAATACAGCCGCATCACTCACACTTTAAAATTAGCTGTCAATTGACTGCTGTCAGTCTCTCATCAGCTGATGACAGGTGGATATTGATCACTGATCATCTCACATAACATCACATGAAGAGACACTGAAGAGTGCTGAGTCACGATGAGACCAGACAGCAGGTACCACAGATAGCCAGAGCCACAGACAGAATAACCACAGACAGCCGGTGCCACAGACAGAAGAACCACAGACAGCCGGAGCCATAGAGAGCAGGAACCACAGACAGAAGAGCCACAGACAGCTGGAGCCACAGATAGCCAGGGCCACAGACAGAAGAACCACAGACAGCCGGTGCCACAGACAGAAGAACCACAGACAGCCGGGGCCACAGACAGAAGAACCACAGACAGCCGGGGCCACAGACAGAAGAACCACAGACAGCCGGGGCCACAGACAGAAGAACCACAGACAGCCGGGGCCACAGACAGAAGAACCACAGACAGCCGGGGCCACAGACAGAAGAACCACAGACAGCCGGGGCCACAGACAGAAGAACCACAGACAGCCGGGGCCACAGACAGAAGAACCACAGACAGCCGGGGCCACAGACAGAAGAACCACAGACAGCCGGGGCCACAGACAGAAGAACCACAGACAGCCGGGGCCACAGACAGAAGAACCACAGACAGCCGGGGCCACAGACAGAAGAACCACAGACAGCCGGGGCCACAGACAGAAGAACCACAGACAGCCGGGGCCACAGACAGAAGAACCACAGACAGCCGGGGCCACAGACAGAAGAACCACAGACAGCCGGGGCCACAGACAGAAGAACCACAGACAGCCGGGGCCACAGACAGAAGAACCACAGACAGCCGGGGCCACAGACAGAAGAACCACAGACAGCCGGGGCCACAGACAGAAGAACCACAGACAGCCGGGGCCACAGACAGAAGAACCACAGACAGCCGGGGCCACAGACAGAAGAACCACAGACAGCCGGGGCCACAGACAGAAGAACCACAGACAGCCGGGGCCACAGACAGAAGAACCACAGACAGCCGGGGCCACAGACAGAAGAACCACAGACAGCCGGGGCCACAGACAGAAGAACCACAGACAGCCGGGGCCACAGACAGAAGAACCACAGACAGCCGGGGCCACAGACAGAAGAACCACAGACAGCCGGGGCCACAGACAGAAGAACCACAGACAGCCGGGGCCACAGACAGAAGAACCACAGACAGCCGGGGCCACAGACAGAAGAACCACAGACAGCCGGGGCCACAGACAGAAGAACCACAGACAGCCGGGGCCACAGACAGAAGAACCACAGACAGCCGGGGCCACAGACAGAAGAACCACAGACAGCCGGAGCCACAGACAGAAGAAACACAGACAGCCAGAGCCACAGACAGCCGGAGCCACAGACTGAAGAACCATAGACAGCTGGAGCCACAGACTGAAGAACCATAGACAGCCGGAGCCACAGACTGAAGAACCACAGACAGCCGGAGCCACAGACAGAAGAACCACAGACAGCCAGAGCCACAGACAGAAGAACCATAGACAGCCGGAGCCACAGATAGCAGGAACCACAGACAGCCGGAGCCACAGACTGAAGAACCACAGACAGCCGGAGCCACAGAGAGCAGGAACCACAGACAGCTTTTTACATTTACTACCACTACTACTAATAAATAAGTTATTTTAAAAAATCTGTTTAATTATCCTAGTTATAAAAATCTGCCTTGCTGTCACTCTAGAAATGCATCTGTTAATTTTGTACCTAGCCATCAGCTAAGCATCTGTTAGACCCATCATTCCTTGCAGTCTGAGCATGTGTGGTTTTTCTGAATAAGGTGTTTAACATGCAACAGATTCCCCATTAAAACAGGCTTATTCCAGAAGTGGGATTTGGAATATTGTCTTAAAATGAATCGGCCAATCAGACTGCGGCATTTACATGACTCAATACAAATCGGAATTCAGATTAATATCAGAATATTGACGTGCATGTAATTGTAATGACTGTTTGATCTGTTTGAATATCCTGACTGATTGATGCGAGTTTGAAACTTTAAAACTTGAGAGAAAATTGTGATTTTTCAAGCCGAGGGAAAGTCACAGAAATGAATGAAATCTTAAGTCATGATAGAACTTTCAATGGTCAGCACGGATGTCTGTAGTTACACATCTGAAGGACACTTAGAATCACAGTCACTCACATCTGATCAGTCCAAACACTGGGTATCAAATCATGCTCTACAGCCACAGTCAATCACACTCTAATACGCCATCAGGAACTTTCTGTGAGTGCAACAAAATGATTTTTAAAATCCTGTAATGCACAAAAGAACAGAAAGCATGTGTGGGAACCCTGCGCGGTAAAACCACGGTACTTCCTGAGAGCGAGTGAGCGCAGCAGCTGTGTGGAGCATCTCTCAGGAGCAGCACCTGATGCTTGTTGAGTATTTTTGGACTGAAGTGCCTGAATCTCTATGAACACATGTAGGAGTGAGAGCGGAGTACTACACTATTACACAACACACACACACACGTTTGTTCTGTCATGATGGCTGCAGCTGAAGGGAAGCGTGTGTTTGGTTTCAGCATCCAGTTGATGACAGCAAACACACGCAGCACACAGAGGAAGAATCCTGCTCATAATCACATCAGCTCTGATCATCTCAGCATGTCTCATCATAATCAATAACAGTTTAATGAACTGAAACGAGCTCCTCCATCCATCCAGATCACCTACTGACACAGTGAGCATCATGGGCTGGTAGCACAAATAAACTGAATCTAAACTAGTTCCCATTATTCTCCAGGTCAATTCGGGCAGTTAAAATGAAGCTTTCCAGAAGAAAGCATAGCTCAAGTAGTAGATCAGTGATGGAGTCATTTCAAACATGTGATTCCTCTCAGTAGAAGAGAGCATGAACTTCTGCTGCTCACAGTGTGGGTGGATGTTCAACCATCTACACAGATCCAAACAGAATCTTTCTCTGGAAACACACTTTCATCAAACAGAAAGAAATCAAATCAAATCTTGATCTCAATTCAGTGTTTCCCCTAGGTTTATGGCTTTTGGGGGAGGGGGGGGGGGACTGCTTTTTAATGGTTAAATTAAATTGTATTAATCTAAAAGCATCATTTCAAACATGTGATTCCTCTCAGTAGAAGAGAGCATGAACTTCTGCTGCTCACAGTGTGGGTGGATGTTCAACCATCTACACAGATCCAAACAGAATCTTTCTCTGGAAACACACTTTCATCAAACATCAAATCTTGATCTCAATTTAGTGTTTACCCTAGGTTTATGGCTTTGGGGGGGTCTTTTTTTTTTTCTGGATTGCTTTTTAATGGTTAAATTAAATTGTATTAATCTAAAAGCATGTCTAGTTTTTTATGACTATATTCCAGCCTCAGCTGAAGGAAACTGTACTGAGGTCAAAGCAGCAGGACATGTGGAGGTGATCGTGTGATTGTGTGTGTGTTGTAGGCCTCAGAAGCTCTAGTTTGGCTGTAGGCTCACTATAAATAGTGTACGTCTGCAGCGGTGCGGTGTGAAGTCATGCCGTACCTCATTACTCATGCCCTCCGCTGGCTTTATGTAGGCTGCTGTGACGTTTGGGGGTCAAACTCTGAAGCACAACCACAAAGTTCTGCTACTTTCCACAAGAACAAGAACACAGGAGAAAGCAGGTCAGCTCTCACACATATTCTCGGTCTCCTGTTAAAGCTGCTGCCGCATTAGTGCTTGATGCTCGGATGGTCTGGAATAATTCATCCTGAAATCCAGGAGCGACAGGGAACTTTCACAGAGACCAATTACTGCAGTCAAATTGAGCGGCTGCTCTAATCCGGTTTGACTCTAGTAATCCGCTTTTAATGTGAAGACACAGTAAAATCACTGACACACACCGAGCAAAAGTTCTGAAATAAAGAGCTCAGAAAGATAAAACTAAACCCACGAAGACAGGCAGACTGAGACCCTCCGAGACATCATTTCACTCGTGTCAGATTGTTTTGTCATTTTTATACAAATAATTCTTGTCTCTAGATGTATCTCTGGATTTTTTCAGCTGTTTTCTGGTTCAGCAGGTAAAATAGTGCATCTGATCACTTAGGGCAATCGCAGCACACTCTCCTCACAACACACACGATGTGAGGAATCACTGAGTATAAGCACTAGTACTAGTGATGAGTGACTCAACAAACAGAGGACAGGAGGGGAGAGAATCTCCTCTGCTCGCTTCTTTTGGTGCACTAGAACACTCCCCACTGATCAATCAGATTACATAAGCACACTGCGGAGAGAGAGAGAGACAGGCTGCAGCAGTAGAATCAGAAAAGAAGAGAAAATATGAGAGATTGAGACTTAAAACATTTTGAATGTCATGATGTTATATAACAAACAATCTCTAATAAAAAATAACACATCAATGAATAAATTATATATGCACTATTGGTCAAAGTTTTTTTTTTTAGATGTTTTTGAAAGAAGTCTCGTCTGCTCACCAAGGCTGCATTTCACGAGTTCACACATACAGAGTAAAGGTTATGCAGCCGAGGGGATTTAGGAATTTAGGCCCGAACCCAGATAGGAATAGTTAGTATTAGTACAATCTGTATTGCATAAAGCGCTTTACAAATAAATAAATAAGGATTTAGAAGTGAGGAGATGGGGCGGTGGAGGGATGCTAGGAAGCTGTTAAGGAACAGAGGCAGGTCTGCTGTGTGTATATACACCTCTTATCTTGGTAATTAGGTTGATTGCTGATTGTGCTCCTCTCGTTTTAATTAGGTTAATTATCTGAACGTGCTCCTCCCGAACTTTCATTTATTTAATCATAAATACAGCAAAACAGTTACAGTTTAAAACAGTTGTTTTCTATGTGAATATCTCTTAAACAGCATCATTACTCCAGTCTTCAGTGTCACATGATCTTCAGAAATCAGTATAATATTCTGCTCAAGAAACATTTCTGATTATTATCAATGCTGAAAACAGTTGTGCTGCACAATATTTTTGTGGAAATATGTTTCTTGATAAGAAAATGTTTCACGCTTAAGACTGGAGTAATGATGCTGAGAATTCAGCTTTGCATCACAGGAATAAACTACATTTTACAATATGTTCACGATATCACTTTTTACTGTATTTCTGACCAAATAAATGCAGATGAGCAGAAGAGACTTCATTCAAAAACATTAAATAGAGTCAGTTCTCCTCAAGTTCACACAGGTGTAGAGAATGACATTAACTAGCAACATCGTTCACTAACTATCCACACTGTCTTCATCTGTTTAGCATTTCAAACTCAAACCTCTGTCTATCAAATGTTCTGAGTGTCAGCACTGAGTCTGGTCTGTGTTAGATGATCGTCTCATTCGTGTGATTGTGGAATGCTCTCCAGCTGATTGGTCCACACACACATCTCCATCTGCATACTAAGAGCTGATGAATCTGCCACTGATGGAGCGCTTTGCAAACGAGGCCACTAACGGTGTCACCGTGCATCATTATGTCTGAGCTGCGTGAATGATGATGGACGGAGCGTTTAACAAACACCCCCGTGGGAAAGACAAATGGCCAAGGGCCGCTCACTAATAACCACTGGAGTCATTTTCATCAATACTAAACATATCCATCCAGTGTTTCCCACAGACTTGCACTCTATGTGTTGTGGCACTTCCCCTGGGGGGAGTATATATGTATATAATGTAAATATAAAACAGCAGACGGGCTTATTGAAAGTGCAAATTCATTCTCTGCCAGCAGGAGGCGCTTTAGGTGCGGCAGAAATAGCGGTTTCCCTGGTAACGGCTGTAATCAAAGCAGTGCTGCGCTCATAAACGCTACTTTATCAGGAATTATGTGTTCCCTTCAAAAAAGATACATTCATATAAAAACACCCATGCCGCGTTTTGATTTTGAAATGTGCAGTGCTCATGTTTATTCAACAAAGTCAAAGCCTTTTGGAAAATCTATTTGTAGCGGTCAGTGTTGATACTGTGGCGGGCCGGCACAAATAAATCAACGTATGGGAAACACTGCCATCTGAGCTACACGCATCTCATCATGGAGAGCAAACACACTTCATCAGTCCAGACGGTAGGGATACACCGAAATTAAAATTCCTGGCCGAAGCCGAAACCGAACAAAATGAAACACTGGGCCGAATACTGAACACGGTTTTTCCAGTTTTTTCCCCATGTATTTTGCCAGTTTTTTTCACCATTGCATAAATTAAATAGCCAAAATGTGCTTTTTACTGTTTTGTCAACGAAAAAAATCTATTAAAAAAAACAACAATTTAAAAACACTGAACATTTTTTTACGCTCCTCCCGAACTTTCATTTATTTAATCATAAATACAGCAAAACAGTTACAGTTTAAAACAGTTGTTTTCTATGTGAATATCTCTTAAACAGCATCATTACTCCAGTCTTCAGTGTCACATGATCTTCAGAAATCAGTATAATATTCTGCTCAAGAAACATTTCTGATTATTATCAATGCTGAAAACAGTTGTGCTGCACAATATTTTTGTGGAAATATGTTTCTTGATAAGAAAATGTTTCACGCTTAAGACTGGAGTAATGATGCTGAGAATTCAGCTTTGCATCACAGGAATAAACTACATTTTACAATATGTTCACGATATCACTTTTTACTGTATTTCTGACCAAATAAATGCAGATGAGCAGAAGAGACTTCATTCAAAAACATTAAATAGAGTCAGTTCTCCTCAAGTTCACACAGGTGTAGAGAATGACATTAACTAGCAACATCGTTCACTAACTATCCACACTGTCTTCATCTGTTTAGCATTTCAAACTCAAACCTCTGTCTATCAAATGTTCTGAGTGTCAGCACTGAGTCTGGTCTGTGTTAGATGATCGTCTCATTCGTGTGATTGTGGAATGCTCTCCAGCTGATTGGTCCACACACACATCTCCATCTGCATACTAAGAGCTGATGAATCTGCCACTGATGGAGCGCTTTGCAAACGAGGCCACTAACGGTGTCACCGTGCATCATTATGTCTGAGCTGCGTGAATGATGATGGACGGAGCGTTTAACAAACACCCCCGTGGGAAAGACAAATGGCCAAGGGCCGCTCACTAATAACCACTGGAGTCATTTTCATCAATACTAAACATATCCATCCAGTGTTTCCCACAGACTTGCACTCTATGTGTTGTGGCACTTCCCCTGGGGGGAGTATATATGTATATAATGTAAATATAAAACAGCAGACGGGCTTATTGAAAGTGCAAATTCATTCTCTGCCAGCAGGAGGCGCTTTAGGTGCGGCAGAAATAGCGGTTTCCCTGGTAACGGCTGTAATCAAAGCAGTGCTGCGCTCATAAACGCTACTTTATCAGGAATTATGTGTTCCCTTCAAAAAAGATACATTCATATAAAAACACCCATGCCGCATTTTGATTTTGAAATGTGCAGTGCTCATGTTTATTCAACAAAGTCAAAGCCTTTTGGAAAATCTATTTGTAGCGGTCAGTGTTGATACTGTGGCGGGCCGGCACAAATAAATCAACGTATGGGAAACACTGCCATCTGAGCTACACGCATCTCATCATGGAGAGCAAACACACTTCATCAGTCCAGACGGTAGGGATACACCGAAATTAAAATTCCTGGCCGAAGCCGAAACCGAACAAAATGAAACACTGGGCCGAATACCGAACACGGTTTTTCCAGTTTTTTCCCCATGTATTTTGCCAGTTTTTTTCACCATTGCATAAATTAAATAGCCAAAATGTGCTTTTTACTGTTTTGTCAACGAAAAAAATCTATTAAAAAAAACAACAATTTAAAAACACTGAACATTTTTTTACATTCTAGCAGACATTATACCAACAAAGCACAATTTAACTTAAAATTAATAAGTTAGTAAAATAATATTTTTTGGGCCATCAGCTCCTCTTCTTGAATCAGGCATGTATTTTTTACTGTACAATTAAAAGCAGCCTTGCTGAGCAGAAGAGACTTATTTTAAAACATTAGAAATATTACAGATCCCAATTTGAACACTATGTGTGAATGTTATAATAAATGTATTAACAGAGCTGTTGTAATTATTATTATCATTATTATTGTCTTATTTTATTTTACAGAACAACAGTAAAATTACAACAAAACTAACATTTATGAATGTTGACGGAGTTCTTGCTTTTGCGTGCGTGTATTAGAAAACATAAACAATTAGTAAATAAACTGCAGAACGTTAAGGCCATTTCGTGATTTCAATCATCGTACAGTAACCTGCAACAATCAGCCCGTCCTCTTCTCATCGAAGACATGCGCTGCAGTGCTAAACACTCTCTCGCTGTCTGTCGGTGCTTTCTCGGACCGTTTTAATGCTTCCACACTGCTGACATGATTGTTGCATTATAAAGAGTGCGCACCTCTCACTCTGCGCTGGTGGCTATTTGATAGCGTCACGTCATTGTTCGGTACAATTTATTCGGTCTTTTCACTTATGCTATTTTCAGCCGAATAATTTCAGTTGCCGAACATTCGGTGCATCCCTACCAGACGGTGGAAACTTGGTCATCATATAAATTGTCTGTTTAGAAAAGGAAACCTTCACAAACGTTATAAAATAATAATTAATCAATATTACCTTTAATGCTCAAATAAAGTAGCTGTTTAGTGTGGTGTGAGTGCCAGTTTTCCACTTCCTGTCTGAAAAGGTCAGTGTGAGCGGTGCTCTGAATATCAGCTCACATCATTGGTTCATTCACAGCAGAAAGGTCACAGTCAAAGGCTTGTTCACTTCAAAGATAAACACACACACACACACACGAGGGCTAGTGTACACACACACACACACACACACACACACTCTCTTGCAGCTGTGAGCTTCAGATCTGCTACTGCATTTCAAGAGTGATCAGATTCAGCTGATGTTCCTGAAGGTGTGTGTGTGTGTGTGTGTGTGTGATATCAGCTCCCATCTGTCTCTTCCAGCAGTGAGGTGCTGTCCATGCGGAAGCATTGCATTCTGGGTGATCTCCGCCTGCATTCTGATTAGAGCGCCAGACTGACCCAAACACACATCCTGAGAGTTTCATTACAGACAGAGTTATAAAATGCATGACATGTATGATATTTTCAGTTGTTGTAATTTTTCTGGATTCTGTGTTTTATGTTTTAATACAAAATTGTTTTTTTTAATCAAAAATAGCGGTAATTAAATGAATGTATAAAACATTTACATTTAGCAAACGCTTTTATCCAAAGCAACAGTATACAAGTGATGTGACAAGTCTAGCACAGTACGGTGTTTTTTAAATAATAAATAAATTAGAAGAATAGAATAGAATAGATAAGTGCTAGTCATAAGTGAGTAATTGGTCAGGTGCTGACAAAAAAGATGTATCTTTACACATTTTTTGAAAATGTTTAAAGACTCAGCTGCTCGACTCGAGTCCAGGTAAAGGTCAGTGAGGGCGATTTAAAACAATGTAATATTTAATCAAATGAAATTTGAACAATTCATTTCTTTTTTGGCAAACATAGCACTGCATAACAGAAGTTTACTGTTTAAATGAAAACATGGATGAAATATTGCATGGTATTCCTTAAAAAAAGAATGTAATAAACTGTATTTTTATTACTTTGTGAAGTATATTCTTAGCAATGTATTTCTGTCATAATTTCTTCAAGTTAAAATGAACGTTTATTTCGGGGGGGTTGTTTGATGGTAGTTTTTCTCTGATGAAATGGTGCTGAAGTGACTCTCAGATGAAGTTCACGTGTTGATATAGTGAGACGCAGACGAGCGGCACGCGTGCTTCAGAGTGTGTAACACAACATGCAGATTCACACAGCAGTCACAGACACCAGTGCATAACCCTGTTTCAATCTGATTCGTTGTACAACTTTTGTATCATTTTGAGGTTTATTATATTTGAGGTAGATTATATTCATGATGATCAGGTTTGTAATAATTCTCATCGTCTCAAACCATTTTATTATAATTATTATTCAAGGAAATACTTACCGTAGTCTCAGAAATCACTTTAAATTCTGTAAATACAACAGAAACACGTCTGCTGTAGCAGGTGAGCTGCAGTGCTGCTGTGTCCTGTTCACCTGGACTGTGTGTGTGTGTGTGTGTATACACTAGCCCTCATGTCTGTATGTGTGTGTGTGTGTGTGTGTGTGTGTGTACACTAGC
>NW_015506684.1:187889-188845 GCF_001515645.1 Sinocyclocheilus grahami
CTCGTGTCTGTGTGTGTGTGTGTGTGTGTGTGTACACTAGCCCTTGTGTCTGTGTATCTGTGTGTTTGTATACACTAGCCCTCGTGTCGGTGTGCGTGCGTGTGTGTGTGCGTGTGTGTGTGTGTGCGCGTGTGTGTGTGTGTGTTTACACAGCATCTCTGCGCACATCCTGTTATAACAACACCACAAAGCCCATACAATAATACCCATTTATCATTCACTGCCGCCTGGCGTCAACACACACACACACACACACACACACACACACACACACAGCTGCATGTGAGTTGTGGGATGTTAATTGCGACAGTCACAGTGCAGCAGCAGCATCTGTCATTAATAAAAAGTCAAGAGCCAATTGAACAGTTGACTCTTATAGGCCAAACGAGCGCGTCACTACAGAGAATAGAGGATGCATACATGCAGCGCCGCTGAACAAACACACACACACTCGCTCTGTTCACACACACTTGAGCTCTTCACAGGATGAACACATTCAGTGACAATCATAAACGATCTTCACTGAATCACAAATGAACCAACCGATCAGTTGGCTGCTCCAGTGACGAAACTAACAGCTGATCTGAGCAAACACTAGAGCTGATGGCGTTTCACACACACACACACACACACACACACACGACGGTCCAGCTGTTTAACAGAGACATGTAAACCAGCACAACAGCACTAACAACCCACTAGTTACACTATAATCCGGTCAGATGGCCTGACTGATGATCAATGGTCACATGGCACGCAGGTAAACTAAATATTATACTTTTTTCATATTTTGTTTTATTTTGATGTTTTTATGACTTGATTTTAATTTTATTTCAAATAAAATGTTTTTTTTTTGTTTTATTTTGATTTGCTTTTATTTTAAATTTGTTTGTTTTATTCTGATCTCACAGCAGGAGTAAACACACACACACACACACACACACACACACACACAC
>NW_015506684.1:193035-195798 GCF_001515645.1 Sinocyclocheilus grahami
CCCTTGTGTCTGTGTGTCTGTGTGTTTGTATACACTAGCCCTCGTGTCGGTGTGCGTGCGTGTGTGTGTGCGTGTGTGTGTGTGTGCGCGTGTGTGTGTGTGTGTTTACACAGCATCTCTGCGCACATCCTGTTATAACAACACCACAAAGCCCATACAATAATACCCATTTATCATTCACTGCCGCCTGGCGTCAACACACACACACACACACACACACACACACACACACACAGCTGCATGTGAGTTGTGGGATGTTAATTGCGACAGTCACAGTGCAGCAGCAGCATCTGTCATTAATAAAAAGTCAAGAGCCAATTGAACAGTTGACTCTTATAGGCCAAACGAGCGCGTCACTACAGAGAATAGAGGATGCATACATGCAGCGCCGCTGAACAAACACACACACACTCGCTCTGTTCACACACACTTGAGCTCTTCACAGGATGAACACATTCAGTGACAATCATAAACGATCTTCACTGAATCACAAATGAACCAACCGATCAGTTGGCTGCTCCAGTGACGAAACTAACAGCTGATCTGAGCAAACACTAGAGCTGATGGCGTTTCACACACACACACACACACACACACACACGACGGTCCAGCTGTTTAACAGAGACATGTAAACCAGCACAACAGCACTAACAACCCACTAGTTACACTATAATCCGGTCAGATGGCCTGACTGATGATCAATGGTCACATGGCACGCAGGTAAACTAAATATTATACTTTTTTCATATTTTGTTTTATTTTGATGTTTTTATGACTTGATTTTAATTTTATTTCAAATAAAATGTTTTTTTTTTGTTTTATTTTGATTTGCTTTTATTTTAAATTTGTTTGTTTTATTCTGATCTCACAGCAGGAGTAAACACACACACACACACACACACACACACACACACACTCTTGTGCTGTGCTCGAACACCAGCACTACATCACAGTGACACCGGAGCGAGAAACTCCTCCTCTCTCTCTCTCTCTGTGTTTCGCTCTCTTAATTACACAGTAAATCAGACAGACCTGCAGTGACTCTATTAAACACACACACACACACACAGCTCTCTCCCCGCTACACACTGAACGAGCAAACACACACACACACACACACACACACACACACTGCTCTGACGGCTCGAGACCGACATCACGGAGTTCCTCCACTCATCAGTGCTCACTACATAGAGACCTTCTTTCACTTCCACATGAAGCAGGTGTAATGTTCTGTCGTATTACATCAATAACTCTGAACGTCAGTCATGTGATCACCTGCACGGCCCTACGGCCCAATCACAGCTCCGATGATACTCAGAAGAACCGTGAGTGTGATGTTATGAATCACATCGACACACTGTTCACCAGAGCCTCATTAACCAGCAAAGTCATCACGGGAGCATGATGGTTATACCATGGTACTGAATGTTTACCATATTCATTCATTCTTGTGGAACCTGAAAGAATACCGTGTTATTACACTCGAACTATGACACTTTTTGTTAGCAATATGAATTACAAATGCTGCCGACCAACAACGCTGACCAGAGGAATCAACATATGCTAATTAGCCACAATGTATCATTTACGCATATGCTAATTAGATCACTCAAAGAAGTGTTTACAAAAGCTGCTTCAAAAATCAGAATCATTAAACAACCAAAAACAAGCTATAGGAGTTGACTACAGAATTCATTATGTAATGGACTATAGAGCTCACTACAGAAATCACTAGAATTCTGTATAAAATTCATTATAGTTTACTATGTTTACAATAGAATTCACTACAGAGTTTATTACAGAATTCACTAGTTCACTTTAATGTTCACTAGTTAATTCACTATAGAACGCTCTAGAAGCTCCCTGATAAAAACATGTACATGTGGGTGAAATTAATAAAATCTTATATCAAGAAATAATTGACTTTCATTCATTTAAATCACAGTAATGATACACGTCATGATATAGTCATTGTATCAGTGAAGCTGCTTTGAAGCGATCACGAAAAGTGCTGCATAAATAAACCTGACTTGCCTTGTTAATCAAATTTCTGACATGAAACAATATTGAAATGCATGACAGATGCTGGCGGCTGCTATTGGCTGAAGCGGCTGGACAGGCGTCCAATCAGAGCGGCTCAACTCCACGTGGCCGTGGACAGTGAGGTCGTCTGCTCATGACACGACTGTTTGTTTCCAGGTCAGACTCAAACTCTGAGCTCGACAGACAGCTCCGCGCTCCTCTGCTCATTTATCTTCCCTCTCGATTATGTAACAGGAGAATCTTATCAAATATTAATGTTGTGTGGAGAGAGACAGAAGAGAGAAAGCAGACAGTTCGACGCTCTCGTTGCTGTTACAAAATCTCTTTCCCAGGTTACACTGCAAGACTCCAGTCTGAGATTACATCACAGCGTCGCCACACGGTTTGCATGAGATGCGCCCATGTGCGGCTCATGAGTCGCCTCGAAACACAACGAAGAGGATGCTTAAAGGAAGTCGCTTTGGATAAAAGCATCTGCTAAATGCAGAAACGTAACTGTAAGACCAGTAAGAGTTTCTGTATTGTAACATTAAACACATCTTTACTTCAGCCAGAGTTTGTCATTTTTGCATCAAAGCAATAATTCATGATGATTCAAATCAACAAATGATTCATGGAGAATTAAAAAAAAAATGTTTTAATTACATATATATATATATATGTATGTGTGTGTGTGTGTGTGTGTGTGTGTGTGTGTGTGTGTGTGTGTGTGTGAGT
>NW_015506684.1:195916-208148 GCF_001515645.1 Sinocyclocheilus grahami
GTCTGTGTGTGTGTGAGAGTGTGTGTGTGTGTGTGTGTGTATGTGTGTGAGTGTGTGTGTGTGTATGTGTGTATCTGGTATTTATCACGTTATGGGGACCAAATGTCCCCACAAGGATAGTAATACTAGTCAATTTTGACCTTGTGGGGACATTTTTGAGGTCCCCATGTGGAAACAAGCTTATAAATCATACAGAATGAGGTTTTTTTGAGAAATTAAAAATGCACAAAGTCTCCTGTGAGGGGTAGGTTTAGGGGTAGGGTTGGTGTAGGGCAATAGAATATACGCATGCCGTTACAGTGATCGGAGTGTGTTCATTATTACACCATAACACACACACACACACACACACACACACTGGACTCAGCCCCGTCTAACCTGCACTGCATTGAGCTGGAGGGGTGGAGGGGGGAATCAATGCCGTTTTCAACATGTAATGCTTGCTAATGATTTTCTGCTGGTTTACTGAAGGCGACAGCGAAGGCGCTTCTGTCTGTTCATCAGGGTGCTTTGGGTGTTTTTGTGCTGCTGGAACAACAATCAACGGATCGATCGTGGGCAGAACTGATGCATGAGGTTCTAGACGAACCAGAGTCCACACCAACACAGCGATGCTGCAAACATCTGCACTGACGACACTCATGAATGCAAAGAAGCCACAGCAATACGACCTCACCTTGTTATTATTATTGATCACAAACAGTTATTCATATCAGCCCTGTGCCATCATCACAACAATGACAGATTGCTAAACTCTGCATTTGATATATTTGGTTACACGCATGACTGCTTGACACCTGTCACCTATAATCAATACAATTCGCATCCAATCATCTGTATTGTTCCTGTAGTTCTTCTAATGTCCTGTGTTTGCTGCATCATCTGCGATTCAGTGACATTCCCACACTGATCAATAACGCCTCTATTAATGCTTACTGTACTGAATCAATCAATCATTCGGTTCATTTGAATAATCTGCAGCATTTATGCAGCATAACATCACAGTAACCACAGAGCGTCTGCAGTGGAGCTCTACATCGACTTCATCAGGACTGCAGCTGACATACGCACTGCATAAGCGCTCATAACGCGCTCGCTTTCCTCACACCCACGTTCAGTGTAAACAATTCAAGGAAAATTGTGATTGATGTTTTAAATAAAAAAATGCATATTATATGTATATATACACACACATATATAAATTATGATGATATAATAACGTCACAATGCAAAAAATTATGCTAGGTTTTCTTTCTTTGTTCATTATTCCCGAGATGAATATGATCCAGACGTGTGCTGGCAGGTTTCCTGAGATGCAGTTCTTCAGATGCATCATCATATCCAGCACATGCCGTTACAGTGATCGGAGTGTGTTCATTATTACACCATAACACACACACACACACACACTGGACTCAGCCCCGTCTAACCTGCACTGCATTGAGCTGGAGGGGTGGAGGGGGGAATCAATGCCGTTTTCAACATGTAATGCTTGCTAATGATTTTCTGCTGGTTTACTGAAGGCGACAGCGAAGGCGCTTCTGTCTGTTCATCAGGGTGCTTTGGGTGTTTTTGTGCTGCTGGAACAACAATCAACGGATCGATCGTGGGCAGAACTGATGCATGAGGTTCTAGACGAACCAGAGTCCACACCAACACAGCGATGCTGCAAACATCTGCACTGACGACACTCATGAATGCAAAGAAGCCACAGCAATACGACCTCACCTTGTTATTATTATTGATCACAAACAGTTATTCATATCAGCCCTGTGCCATCATCACAACAATGACAGATTGCTAAACTCTGCATTTGATATATTTGGTTACACGCATGACTGCTTGACACCTGTCACCTATAATCAATACAATTCGCATCCAATCATCTGTATTGTTCCTGTAGTTCTTCTAATGTCCTGTGTTTGCTGCATCATCTGCGATTCAGTGACATTCCCACACTGATCAATAACGCCTCTATTAATGCTTACTGTACTGAATCAATCAATCATTCGGTTCATTTGAATAATCTGCAGCATTTATGCAGCATAACATCACAGTAACCACAGAGCGTCTGCAGTGGAGCTCTACATCGACTTCATCAGGACTGCAGCTGACATACGCACTGCATAAGCGCTCATAACGCGCTCGCTTTCCTCACACCCACGTTCAGCAGCGCGAGCGCAGAGACCCGGACGGAAGCCGGTGACTCCCGCAGCATCAGCACCACTGCATCAGCACCGCATCTCTCTCTCACACACACACACACACACACACACACACACACAGGCCAGCGCGGGTACTCACGGTCCGTAAGAACTGGATCTCATCTTCGGCTTCGCCGTCCGTCATGGTTCGGCGCGGGTTCGGAGCCTCTCACCGGACAGATGAAGCTCTCAGGCGGCGGCGGCGGCGGCTCTGATGCGGGTGTAACGGGTGTCTCCTGCCGCGTTCTCATTGGACGGCTGACATACTCAGAGGGCGGGGCTATGCAGATGAGCGTGCGGTGCCGCAGCGCGCCCTCTGCTGGAGGACCGTTAAACCCGTTTCAGCACCGAGCAGCGCCACCACGAGGACACCAGAGCAAACACGACTCTATCCGTGTAAAGCATTAAAAAAAAAAGATCCAAATAATAAAAATATTTATTGAAACATTAACATAAAATCCCAAATTTACTTTAGCACAAACGTTTAATACCTAAATGAACATTTAATGCATGTATGAAATATAAACTGATACCAGTGTTACTGTTTTTGGCTAATAACCAATGTGATATTATCATTTTAATACTGTAAGTCCTACAGATTTAGTTTATAAGAAAACAAGCCCCAGTATGTGTTCTACATGGACTCATTAAGCTGTAATGGACAGCACAAACCATGGATGCCATGGAAAAATGCTCAAATTAACTGCTTCCAAATTCTGTCCTATTAATAAAACACTAATACTGACTAATGTGTGCTCTAATATACCATTGACAGAATCACCAATACAGAAAATCTGAATATATACATTTAAATCTGGGAAGAAGTCATTCCATAATATGCACCTATACATTAGTATTTCTGACACACATTTCCATTTTATGAATCACAAGTGACATTAAGATAACTATTTTACGTTTGGAAAATGTGAGCATGAACTAAACCTGAGCTTCAATCTGACCCAAATGACACTCATCTACTAACCTGAATAAATTAGATTTTGAATTCCATATTTTCACTGTGGTCTCAGACTTTTGAATGCACTTGTGTGTGTGTGTCTGTGTGAGCATGTGAGTGTGTGTGCGTGTGAGAGTGAGTGTGTGTGAGCGTGTGAGAGTGAGTGTGTGTGTGAGTGAGTGAGCGTGTGTGAGTGTGCATGCGTATGTGTGTGTGAGTGAGCGTGTGAGAGTGAGTGAGTGAGTGAGCGTGTGTGAGTGTGCATGCGTATGTGTGTGTGAGTGAGCGTGTGAGAGTGAGTGTGTGTGTGTGAGTGAGCGAGCGTGTGTGAGTGTGCATGCGTATGTGTGTGTGAGCATGTGTGTGTGAGTGAGCATGTGAGTGTGTGCATGAGTGAGCGTGTGTGAGTGTGTATGCGTATGTGTGTGAGCATGTGAGTGTGCGTGTGAGTGAGCGTGTGTGCATGCATGTGTGAGCATGTGAGTGAGTGAGTGTGTGTGTGTGTGTGAGTGAGTGAGCATGTGAGTGAGTGTGTGTGTGAGTGAGAGTGTGTGTGAGAGAGTGAGTGTGTGTGAGAGTGAGTGAGTGAGTGTGTGAGAGTGTGTGTGTGAGTGAGTGTGTGTGAGAGAGTGAGTGTGTGTGCGTGTGAGTGAGAGTATGTGAGTGAGAGTGAGTGTGTGTGCGTGAGTGAGCGTGTGCATGCGTATGTGTGTGTAAGCGTGCGAGTGAGATTGTGCATGCGTATGTGTGTGTGCGTGTGAGTGAGCGTGTGCATGCGTATGTGTGTGTAAGCGTGTGAGTGAGATTGTGCATGCGTATGTGTGTGAGCATGTGAGTGTGTGTGTGTGAGTGAGTGTGAGTGAGCGTGTGTGTGAGTGAGCATGTGAGTGTGTGTGAGTGAGCGTGTGTGTGAGCGTGTGTGTGCGTGTGAGTGAGCATGTGAGTGTGCGCGTGAGTGACTGTGTGAGTGTGCGCGTGAGTGAGAGTGTGCATGCGTGAGCATGTGAGTGTGTGTGTGAGTGAGCATGTGAGTGACTGTGTGTGTGTGTGAGTGAGCGAGCATGTGAGTGACTGTGTGTGAGTGTGCGCGTGTGTGAGTGAGCGTGTGAGATTGTGCATGCGTATGTGTGTGAGCATGTGAGTGAGAGTGTGTGTGTGTGTGTGTGAGCGAGCATGTGAGTGAGTGTGTGTGAGTGTGCGCGTGTGTGAGTGAGCGTGTGAGATTGTGCATGCGTATGTGTGAGCATGTGAGTGTGTGTGTGAGTGAGCATGTGAGTGCGTGTGTGTGAGTGTGCGCGTGTGTGAGTGAGCGTGTGAGATTGTGCATGCGTATGTGTGTGAGCATGTGAGTGAGAGTGTGTGTGTGTGTGTGTGAGTGAGTGAGCGTGTGTGTGCGCGAGTGAGCATGTGAGATTGTGCATGCGTATGTGTGAGCATGTGAGTGTGTGTGTGTGTGAGTGAGTGCGTGTGAGTGAGCATGTGAGTGTGTGTGTGTGAGTGAGTGCGTGTGAGTGAGCGAGCGTGTGTGTGCGTGTGAGTGAGCATGTGTGTGAGTGTGAGTGTGTGTGTGAGTGCGTGCGCGTGAGTGACTGTGTGAGTGTGCGCGTGAGTGTGCATGCATGTGTGAGCATGTGAGTGAGTGTGTGTGTGAGCGTGTGAGTGAGTGTGTGTGTGAGCGTGTGAGTGAGTGTGTGTGTGAGCGTGTGAGTGAGTGTGTGTGTGAGCGTGTGAGTGAGTGTGTGTGTGAGCGTGTGAGTGAGTGTGTGTGTGAGCGTGTGAGTGAGTGTGTGTGTGAGCGTGTGAGTGAGTGTGTGTGTGAGCGTGTGAGTGAGTGTGTGTGTGAGTGAGCGTGTGTGTGTGCGTGTGTATGTGTGTGTGAGCATGTGAGTGTGTGTGCGTGTAAGTGAGCGTGTGAGAGTGAGTGTGTGTGTGAGTGAGCGTGTGAGAGTGAGTGAGTGAGCGAGCGTGTGAGTGTGCATGCGTATGTGTGTGTGAGCATGTGAGTGTGTGAGAGTGTGTGTGTGTGTGTGTGTGAGTGAGCATGTGAGTGTGTGCATGAGTGAGCGTGTGTGAGAGTGTGTATGCGTATGTGTGTGAGCATGTGAGTGTGTGCGTGTGAGTGAGCGTGTGTGCATGCATGTGTGAGCATGTGAGTGAGTGTGTGTGAGTGTGTGCGTGTGAGTGAGCGAGCGTGTGTGTGCGTGTGAGTGAGCATGTGAGTGTGTGCGTGAGTGAGCGTGTGTGAGAGTGTGTATGCGTATGTGTGTGAGCATGTGAGTGTGTGCGTGAGTGAGCGTGTGTGAGAGTGTGTATGCGTATGTGTGTGAGCATGTGAGTGTGTGCGTGTGAGTGAGCGTGTGCATGCGTATGTGTGTGTATGCGTGTGAGTGAGAGTGTGCATGCGTATGTGTGTGAGCATGTGAGTGTGTGTGTGTGAGTGAGCATGTGAGTGACTGTGTGTGTGTGTGTGTGAGTGAGCATGTGAGTGAATGTGTGTGAGTGTGCGCGTGTGTGAGTGAGCGTGTGAGTGTGTGTGTGTGAGTGAGTGTGAGTGAGCGTGTGTGCGTGTGAGTGAGCATGTGAGTGTGTGAGTGAGCGTGTGTGTGCGTGTGAGTGACTGTGTGAGTGTGCGCGTGAGTGAGAGTGTGCATGCGTGAGCATGTGAGTGTGTGTGTGAGTGAGCATGTGAGTGACTGTGTGTGTGTGTGAGTGAGCATGTGAGTGACTGTGTGTGTGTGCGCGTGTGTGTGTGAGCGTGTGAGATTGTGCATGCGTATGTGTGAGCATGTGAGTGAGTGTGTGTGTGTGTGTGAGTGTGTGTGAGCATGTGAGTGTGTGTGTGTGAGTGAGTGCGTGTGAGTGAGCGAGCGTGTGTGTGCGTGTGAGTGAGCATGTGTGTGAGTGCGCGCGCGTGAGTGACTGTGTGAGTGTGCGCGTGAGTGTGCATGTGAGTGAGTGTGTGTGTGTGTGAGTATGTGAGTGAGTGTGTGTGTGAGCATGTGAGTGAGTGTGAGTGTGCATGCGTATGTGAGCATGTGAGTGAGAGTGAGCGTGTGTGAGTGTGCATGCGTATGTGTGTGAGTGAGCGTGTGTGCATGCTTGTGTGAGCATGTGAGTGAGTGTGTGTGAGAGTGTGCATGCGTATGTATGTGTGTGAGTGAGTGCGTGTGTGTGTGTGTGAGTGAGCGTGTGTGCATGCTTGTGTGAGCATGTGAGTGAGTGTGTGTGAGAGTGTGCATGCGTATGTATGTGTGTGAGTGAGTGCGTGTGTGTGAGAGTGTCTGTGTGTGTGTGCATGCGTGTGTGAGTGAGTGTGTGTGTGTGTGTGAGTGAGTGCGTGTGTGTGTGTGTGAGAGTGTCTGTGTGTGTGTGCATGCGTGTGTGAGTGAGTGCGTATTTGTGAGTGAGTGCGTGCGTGCGTGCGAGAGAGAGAGAGAGTGTGTGTATGTGTATGTGTGTGAGCATGTGAGTGCTTAATGACCATTTTAAACATTCTCCTTAATGTGAATATATTTACACACTCAATCACCAAACACTGAGAGTTTTGATTTAATGAAAAACATAGAAAAGCACATCTTTCAACGTTCATCGTAACAGATTATCAGTTTCACTCATTGTTTCCTCAGTTAAGTAAAATTAACAAACTGAAATAGATCCTAAAACAGCAGGATTGTGCGTTACATTTAAAGCACCATACTGAATAAGTGGTCCTTATGATTTTCATGCCACTGTCTAATATTAATACTAAAACTGACCGTTTGCTCTTTTGGACCTCATTTATGTCAATTTAAACCGTCAAACCTACAGGAAGAGTTAAATGACAGACGTCACTGAATTTACTGTGTTTACCGTCTAGTGACTTCAGGAACTGAAAGCGGATCAGTTTAAATGATGAAATCACAATCAAAGAGAAATGAAAGGATCTGCTGGAGTCTGTAAATTCAGCTGGTCTTTCGTACTATTATTTTCTTCAAATCTCATAAGAAATCAATTTATAAAACCTACAGGCCTAAAAATAAAATAAGTGCTTGTCACGGTTTTATTAAAAATAGAAATGTAATTAAAAGCAGCGCTCTAGGTGGCACCTCTGTAGTGTAAAGATAAAAGTGTTTTTTGGACCCTTTGATATTAAAATCCCTAATCTGGGCCAAAACCGTCAAAACAAAATGAGTTTTCTCTGCAGTGTCGTCCTGATCCGAGCGGTTCAGCATCAGTCGGTGTCGTAGCCCAGGATCGGACCCAACCAGCGCTCCACCTCCGACACCTCCATCTGCTTCCTGTGAGCGTAATCCTCCACCTGATGACAAACACAGAGAGACGGAGCTCACTCATCTGCGCTCACAGTTCCTACAGCATTATTCAGTCTAGAGAGAGAGTGCGTGTGTGCGCGTGTGAGAGAGTGTGCGTGCGTGCGTGTGTGTGTGAGAGAGAGCGTGCGTGCGTGTGAGAGAGTGTGCGTGTGTGCGCGTGTGAGAGAGTGTGTGTGTGTGTGTGTGTGAGAGAGAGAGTGCGTGCGTGTGAGAGAGTGCGTGTGAGAGAATGCGTGTGAGAGTGAGAACGTGAGCGTGTGAGAGAGTGAGAACGTGAGCGTGTGTGAGTGCGTGCGAGTGTGTGAGTGAGTGAGTGAGTGCGTGTGTGAGGGAGTGAGTGTGTGAGGGAGTGAGTGAGAGAGTGAGTGAGAGTGAGTGAGTGTGTGAGGGAGTGAGTGGGAGTGTGAGGGAGTGAGTGTGAGGGAGTGAGCGTGTGAGAGTGAGTGTGTGAGAGTGTGTGTGAGTGTGTGAGAGAGTGAGTGAGAGTGTGTGAGTGCGTGTGTGTGAGCGTGTGAGAGAGTGAGTGAGTGAGTGAGTGAGTGTGTGTGTGTGAGTGAGTGAGTGAGTGAGTGCGTGGAGTGCGTGCGTGTGAGAGAGTGTGCGTGTGTGTGTGTGAGAGAGAGTGCGTGTACCTCAGCGAGTCGGTCCGCCAGGGCTTTGACCATGATGCTGCTGTAATCGTCTCCCTGCTGCTGAAACTTCTGACTGAGTTCTTCTGCTCCAAACACAGACACAGTGAACAGACCCACGTAATCCTGAACGCCGCTGCCACGAGGAGCCACGAAATCAGACAGACACAGGTACGGCTCGGAGCTCGCGGAGTCCTTCTCCGCCTGCAGGAGGATGCAGCAAACATCACAATTATTTAATGCATTTCTTCACACTGCTCTATTCCTGCGGTCAGGGCTGGGCTATTAATCAAATTTTACTTTTAATTACAATATTGCAGATTATGAATACAAGATCATTTTTTTTGATGTAATTTATTTATATTTTATATTTATTTGTGTGTGTGCACAAATTAATTCATCTTTTATATTTTAAGTTTTTTGTATGTATTATATTATACATATTTTATAATGTATACACTGTATATGATAAAGGTATATATAATATATTTTATGTGTATTTTATATTATATATTTAGTTTCTTAGTTGCTCCACTGTTAAAAAGATGCAAAAATGTTTTATTTTATGCAATTTTACATGTAATAAATGCATGATGTTTCCAAAGTCAATGAGTAATAATAATTGTGATCTCAATATTGACCAAATGAATAGTGATTATGTTTTGTGCCATAATCCAGCAGCCCTAATTGTTGTCCCATCTAAATCAGATCCATCCAGCACATAGACACTTAACTGTGATTGGTCACGTTACATGTCAATCATACGCTCTCTTCCAGTCCAAGTGGTCAGAGTGAGCAGCACAACACCCGTCTGTGTGCTCACCGGTCTCACCTGCTGTCTGAGGCCGTAGAAGGTGGCGACAGGTGTGGCGGTTTGTGTCGTGACATCATCGGCGTACAGGTGGATGTCATCGCCGTCACTCTGAGCGGCCCAGAATCCCACAAGTCCACGGGCCTGCAGTCCTCGGCTGTCAATCAACCGGTTCAGCAGCTTCAAAGCTTCATCATGCACACGCCGCGCTTCCCCTCCTGAAACACACGCGTGAGACACGTCACCCACGCTGACCTCCGACCCCCCGTGCAACGCTACTGCAGTGAATCAGACGCACCCACGGTTTTGTCATTGAATATTTTGGGGTATCCGCGGTTGGGGTATTTCCCCCGCAGCTGCCACACGTCAAAGAACGGCTTCCAGTCGATGAAGTCCAGCAGCTTACGCAGGTCATACGTGTCAAACACACGTGTGCCCAAGAACTGCGGCCGCACTGCAGACAAAACACAATGATGGACTAAACAAATCAAGCTGAAGTGACATTTCTGCTTCACAACCCATGACTGACTTACAGTGACTGTGCGCACATACTAATCACACACAGCGCTTTTAAGTTCGGTTAGAGACTAGTTGAGCAGGGTTGAGGCAGTGATACCTGGTCTGGGTTGAGAGAGCCAGTCGATATGGAGGCCTTTCTCTCGAGCTCGACTCAGAGACAAGAATCGTCGGTCCTGCAGGAAACACATCAGCGTCAGCTCTCACTTCCTAATAAACCAGCTGCTTTATGAAGAGGTTCACTAACAGGATCATGTGACCGTCAGACCTTCAGTGAGTCGTAGTGATCCTGTCGGATGTCTTCATACTCCTCCCGGATCTCCTCGAAGAAATCCTCACGGATGCCTTCATCCAGCAGCTGAGAGCACTGCAGACACACAGTCATCATCATCATCATCAGATGTTTTTAGCTGCTGCTGTATAAAGACACAGACAGGCGTCTCACCACTACTACACTGCGATCTTCATACTCCTCCCGGATCTCCTCGAAGAAATCCTCACGGATGCCTTCATCCAGCAGCTGAGAGCACTGCAGACACACAGTCATCATCATCAGATGTTTTTAGCTGCTGCTGTATAAAGACACAGACAGGCGTCTCACCACTACTACACTGCGGGACGCGTCGAGAACGTGAACCACGGGAGAGCTGTACCGCGGGGCGATTTTCACCGCAGTGTGAGTCCTGTCACAACACACACACACACACACACACACACACAGTACAGCCATTACATGATATTCAGTATTTGTACATTTACTGTAAAGTGTTCAATGGATGATTTTATGTTTTTGAATTATCAGTTCAACCACAGTAACAGCAGCTGAATACATTCAATACGGTAAAAACCTAAAATAATCAAGACTCTTTTTTGCCAAATAAACATAAGATACTCTCTAAAACAACTGATTTGAAAAACAGATCATTTAAAATGAGCATTAGTGTAATTAACAGACACATTTGTGACCCTGGAGCACAAAACCAGTCATATTCACGGTCAATTTTTTAAAATTGAGATTTATGCATCATCTGAAAGCGGAATAAATAGCTTTCCATTGATGTATGGTTTGTTAGGAGAGGACAATATTTGAAAATCTGGAATCTGAGGGTGCAAAAAAATCTAAATATTGAGAAAATCATCTTTAAAGTTGTTCAAATGAAGTTCTTAGCAATGCATATTACTAATCAAACATTAAGTTTTGATATATTTACGGTAGGAAACTTACAAAATATCTTCATGGAACATGATCTTTACTTAATATCCTAATGATTTTTGGCATAAAAGAGAAATGTATAATTGTGACCCATACAATGTATTGTTGGCTATTGCTACAAATATCCCCCAGCGACTTAACACTGCTTCTGTGCTGCAGGGACACATTTAGGAGGAATAATGACATTGATTCAGTCAAACACTATAAAAATGCCACAGACTTTCATGAATTATTCTGAGTGATGATGGAAATGAATCACTGAATCAAGATTCTGAATTGATTCACTGAAATTAATTCTGGAACTGATTCATGGAAACCGATCACAATATTTACAAGAGTTAATGGCTAAATAAAAACTGCATAAATGTTGAGGTTTATCATGTAAGCGCATGGTGAAAATCCACTGAATGTGTCGTACTTTGACGTTGTGGCTCCACCGATCAGCAGAGGAGTCTTCAAGCCCAGACGCTCCATTTCTTTGGCAACATGAATCATTTCGTCCAGTGAAGGCGTGATGAGACCCGACAGGCCGATGATGTCTACAGACACAGAGCGTCACACATGTGAAGAGTCCTTCAGTGAGGAGAACATCAGCCGAGAGCCGCAGAAACTGACCTGCTTTGTTGTGAATGGCCTCCCGCAGGATCCTGTCGCAAGGAATCATCACTCCCAGATCAATGACCCTGAGACGACACACACACACACACACGGTCATGTTAGAGTGACTGATGGCAGCGTTTACCCATCTGACATCAAACACCTGCAGCTGTTAGCGTCTGAAGAGCCACTTAACACCAGCGTACAGAAAGACACTCTCAATCACACACCAGCAGCAACTCACACACACACTCTCACTCACACACACTCTGACTCACACACACTCTCTCAGACACACACACTCTCACTCACACACACACACACACTCTCACTCACATGATTCACTGAAATTAATTCTGGAACTGATTCATGGAAACCGATCACAATATTTACAAGAGTTAATGGCTAAATAAAAACTGCATAAATGTTGAGGTTTATCATGTAAGCGCATGGTGAAAATCCACTGAATGTGTCGTACTTTGACGTTGTGGCTCCACCGATCAGCAGAGGAGTCTTCAAGCCCAGACGCTCCATTTCTTTGGCAACATGAATCATTTCGTCCAGTGAAGGCGTGATGAGACCCGACAGGCCGATGATGTCTACAGACACAGAGCGTCACACATGTGAAGAGTCCTTCAGTGAGGAGAACATCAGCCGAGAGCCGCAGAAACTGACCTGCTTTGTTGTGAATGGCCTCCCGCAGGATCCTGTCGCAAGGAATCATCACTCCCAGATCAATGACCCTGAGACGACACACACACACACACACGGTCGTGTTAGAGTGACTGATGGCAGCGTTTACCCATCTGACATCAAACACCTGCAGCTGTTAGCGTCTGAAGAGCCACTTAACACCAGCGTACAGAAAGACACTCTCAATCACACACCAGCAGCAACTCACACACACACTCTCACTCACACACACACTCTCACTCACACACACTCTCACACTCACACACACACTCACTCACACACTCTCACACACACACACACTCAC
>NW_015506684.1:208467-209108 GCF_001515645.1 Sinocyclocheilus grahami
ACACACACACTCTCACTCACACACACACACACGCTCTCAGACACTCTCTCAGACACTCTCTCAGACACTCTCTCACTCTCACACACACACACACACACTCTGACACACTCTCTCTCACTCGCAGACACACTCTCTCTCACTCGCAGACACACTCTCTCTCACTCGCAGACACACTCTCAGACACACTCTCAGACACACTCTCTCTCACTCTCAGACACACTCTCTCTCACTCTCAGACACACACACACACACACTCTCACTCACACACACACACACGCTCTCAGACACTCTCTCAGACACTCTCTCAGACACTCTCTCACTCTCACACACACACACACACACTCTGACACACTCTCTCTCACTCGCAGACACACTCTCTCTCACTCGCAGACACACTCTCTCTCACTCGCAGACACACTCTCAGACACACTCTCAGACACACTCTCTCTCACTCTCAGACACACTCTCTCTCACTCTCAGACACACTCTCTCTCACTCTCAGACACACTCTCTCTCACTCTCAGACACACTCTCTCTCACTCTCAGACACACTCTCTCTCACTCTCAGACACACTCTCTCTCACTCTCAGACACACACACACACTCTCAGACACACACACACACTCACAGACACCAACACA
>NW_015506684.1:209276-223385 GCF_001515645.1 Sinocyclocheilus grahami
CACACACACACACTCACACACACACACACACACACTCTCAGACACACACACACACACACACACACTCACTCACTCACACACACACCCCAACCCCCGTCAGCATCTCAGACTCACCGGAAGTTGTTGCATCCCAACACGACACCTACGATGTTTTTTCCAATATCATGAACGTCTCCCTTCACTGTGGCCAGCAGAACCGTCCCCTGATATGGGTCCTGGAGAACAAAACAAGCTTCCGTAAGTCTGAGCAGATCTTCATGCGAGCCACAGACCAGCTGAACTGAGAGAACATCATTCTGCACACGTGTGATCAGATCACCAGGCTCCTCTGACTTCAGTGAGAGCTCAAGGGTTATTCATGTGTAACTCTGTGCAGAGCTTCACTATTATAAACCACACGGATCTCTTGTGAGGAGAGAACTCACCACATCCTCAGTACAGCCGGAGGCGGACATCATCTGCTCCCGCTCCTTCTCCATGAAGGGAATCAGATGACCGACAGCTTTCTTCATCACACGGGCCGATTTGATCACCTGACGACACGCAAACACAGACCTGTAAAGACTCTATTTACCGTCTAAACTCATGTTCCTGCTCTTATTCTCAATATTTCATCAGTTACTCTAGAAAACACAAGTTTATAATCTTGCATCAATGAACCCTCTCAAAAAATAAAAGCCCAAAAGGGGAATTTAGCATTTTTTCATAATGTGAAGCACGTTTTAATAATCAGAGGAACATTTTTCTACTAGAGAACCTTTTGTGGAATGAAAAGATTCCATGGATGTTAAAGGATCTTGTCCCTCACTCCACATCTTCAGCTTCTCTGCTGAAGCTCCTCGATATGAATCGGTGACATCCTCAGTGATTTTCTGTTACCTGAGGTAGGAACATCTTCCCGGCTCCGAACAGATCTCCGACGGTCTTCATGCCGTTCATGAGCGGGCCCTCGATGACGCGCAGGGGTCGGGGATAGCGGTCGGTCTGAGCGCGCGCCTCCTCCGTGTCCTCCACCACATACTTCTCTATACCCTGAGAACACATTCACAGCGCTTTACACACGTCTGTTGATCTTCCATCACGCTGGAGACTTACGTTCTGAAACCGTGTTGAAATAGCACTCAAATGTGTCTCAAACGAGTGTGCAGCATGAGTTTGTGTTCATGGCTCTGACCTTGACGAGTGCGTACTCCAGCCGCTCCTCCACACTGGCCAGCCTCCACTCGTCCGTCTGAATCACTTTCTTCCCTCCTTTAGTGTGATTCTACACCAACCACAGCAGAAACACATGACAACATGAGGAACACAGACTCGTTACAGCGCAGGTTACATCAACACAATCCCAACAAATCATCCAATTAAAAGTTAGAAAATATTGACATTTTAAATGAATGCTGTTTTTTGTAACTTTTTATTCATCAAAGAATCCTGAAAGTATCACAGGTTCCTAAAAAATACTAAGCAGCAAAACAGTTTCCAACATCGATAATAAATCAGCATATTATACTGATTTCTGAAGATCATGTGACACTGAAGACTGGAGTAATGATGCTGAAAATACAGCTGCACATCACAGAAATACATCATAGTTTAACACATATTCACATAGAAAACAGTTATTTTAAATGGTAATAATATTTCACAATATTACATTTTTTTCTGTATTTTTGGTTAAATAAATGCAGCCTTGATGAGCAGAAGAGGCTTCATTAAAAACATAAAAAATCTTACTGATTCCAAACTTTTGAACAGAAGTGTATATTCAGAATATCTACTATTATAATAATTTTGGGTTCATATAAACAATTTTCAGAATATGAAATCCGACTGGATTCGTTCTGAATGACAGAATATAAACACCTCCTGCTTCAAGTTTTTGCACCTAATAACTGACTCCATTAAGATCAAGACAGGCTGTTTGTTACGGTTTTGTCCAGAGACTGAGAGTGCTGGTTTAGACCGGGCCGGCTCTGGTTCTGTACCTGTGCGTACAGCAGGAGCTTCTCCGTGGCCTCTGGGTCTCGGTTCCAGATGATGTTCTCACACAGCAGCAGCAGCTCTTTATCGATGTCGTCATACACCGGCAGATTACCAGCGTTCACGATTCCCATATCCATGCCGTCCTGAACACACACACACACACAGAGACACACACACACACACACACAGAGACACACACACACACACTAAACGCAAGTTTGCAGTAGGAAACACCTCCTGAGCCGTGAGTGGAGACGCACTGACCTTGATGGCGTGGTAGAGGAAGGCTCCATGCATGGCCTCTCTGATGACTTCCATCCCTCTGAAGGAGAACGAGAGGTTGGAGAGACCACCGCTGACCCTGGCGCCCGGCAGACTCTCCTGCGCGCGCGCACACGCACGCACGCACACGCACACACACACACACACACACACACACACACACAGAGATGGTTAATACAGCGATCCTCCAGCCCAAAGCGGCTCGTCAGTAACCGTCCCACGGACCTTGATGTTTTGCGTGGCTCTGATGAAGTTGACGGCGTACATGCTGTGCTCCTCCATGCCGGTGCCGATGGTCAGGATGTTGGGGTCAAAGATGATGTCGTTGGGGTTGAAGCCCGCCTGACTGATCAGCAGGTGATACGCACGAGAGCAGATCTTCACCTTCTGATCCGTCTCTGTCGCCTAGAACACACCAGCGGATGAGCCTCAGGGGTTTAAATCTCAAAAAGAAATATCTCAAGATTATTTATTCTACATGTTAAGTCAAGTCACCTTTATGCAGTACTGATCGCGTCAAAGCAGCTTTAGTGTCAAACAGGAAAACAGATTGTCAATAATGCAAGACGACAATATTATACAATGTTAGAGTGTCTCTCTGATCTTCACAACTGTTTTTGCTGCTGTAGCTTTAAAACAGCACAGCTCATGTATATGAACATATTTCAGCACATATTTCATTGTTATACCGTATTAATAGGTAACCGTATTCTCACAGTAGTCTTAATGGCCTCTGGATATGAGGTTTTATTTGGGGTTACAGAGACACAGGGACACTGCCTGTTCTCACAGAGGTCAGTGTGTTCTTACAAACCAACAACACTGAAACAAGGTTAAGTTTCTCTAATGTCTCGTTTTTAGATGCCTTTACTTAAAGGACTAGTTCAGCCAAAAAATGATCATTCTGTCATCATTTACTCACACTCATGTCATTCTAAACCTGAATGACTTTATTTCTTCAGTGGAACACAAAAGAAGATATTTTGAGTCTAGTGCTGGGTGGTACACCGGTTCATACCGAATACCGGTGTTTATTTTTGTTATGCACAAGCAGGTAGAAGAAGGTTTGTGTGCAGTAGATGTATTCCAGTAGTCTGTCACAGGGCTCTGCATGCATGTTATGATTTTAAGACTTCATATCACCCCAAAATACCTCATAATTTCCAGCCATGATGAGTTTGGCAAACTTGCGTGATCCAGCGACATTACAGCGCTCACCGATGTTCACAAAGTTTGTGTATGGGCCGATCCTGAACGGCTCTAGACCTGAACACACACGACAGGACAAACAAAAACATACTTTATATAGACAATTATTATTTAAAATACAATTATTAATGAGAGGTGAAAAGCAGACGCACCTGACAGCAGCATATAATCACCGTACACGTCTGTAGGAGGAACTCGGGGTTTGACGTGACGCACGCTTTCAGCAATCGCCCTGAAACACACACACAGTTCAGTGATCTCCACACTCACACACACTCCAGAGCCGTCAGGATCAACCGTTCACACACACCGGATGTGATCAGGTGTCGTTCCGCAGCAGCCACCGACAATATTCACCAAACCATCCACCGCAAACTCCTGCCGCAAACAACATGGGAACATCATGAGTATCGAGTCTGAGCATCGCACACATTCACAGGGTTTGTGTAACACTGAGTGACCTTCATATGAGACGCTGTGACGTCAGGGGTTTCATCGTAGCCTCCGAATGTGTTGGGAAGCCCTGGAAATCAACACACAGATCAGAGAACATACAGACTCTATTTAAAGCATAAGCATGTGACACTTGTGCATTATGGGACAATAATCATTCCAGACAGTCGTCAGGTGCATCTGGTTATCAGCTCACCTGCGTTTGGATAACAGATGACAAACGCTCCCGTGCTCTTTCCTATCGCTTCAATGAACGGGCGCATTTCATTCGCTCCCAGAGCACAGTTCAGACCAATACTGACAGACAGAGAGATAACACATCACTTACAAATATAACTTCACTGAAGAAACGACAAGAGGAGTCCGTGACCGACTGACTCTCACCACAGCGGCTGAGCGTGAGACAGGCTGATGACAAACGCTTCGCCCGTCTGACCCGAGAGAGTGCGGCCGCTCTTATCCACGATAGTGCCAGAGATCTGCACACACACACACACACACACGCGCGCACAGACAGACATGCACGCACACAGACACAGACACGCACAGATGCACACACACACAAACGGACACATGCACACACGCGCACGGACACACACACACACGCGGAAGGCCGGACACACAGACGGACACACACACACACGCACATGCACGGACGCACACACACACACACACACACACGCACACGTTCAACTGTCAGTGAACACACTCATGAGGAGAAACAGATGTGAAGATCAAGAGAGCTGAACACTTACAAACACGGGTCGAGGTTCGTAACACTCCTCAAACAGCCTGTCAATGGCAAATAACGCCGCCTGACAGAAACAAACACTAATAAATCTTCATAGAGAAACAATACAGAAATAAAGCATGTACAGCAATCCAAATATCATCTTTTTGTTTTCCACTTTTCTCACAATTTCTACCCGATAAAATATATATATTTTTAAATACATGTTTATGAAATTTTAGAGATTTTATACATTTCCATGATTTCTCCAGAACTAGAAATCATTTAAAAAGAAATTAGAAAAAAATAAAAAGAGGCTTCCTCATATATCCAGTCCTGGTTCTTCACGGACAAAAATGTATTAAAATAAAGAATGTCTTGATTTTTAGAGGTTTAAACGCTTCTTTTGTCTTATTATAAATCATTTTACTCATCTTGAGGCTCCTGGTTGAGAATTTATTAACTGCCAATTTTTTATTTGTGTGAATAAATATACACACATGCATGTATGCGTATATATATATATATATATAAAAAAATAGGCAGTTAATAAGTTTAATTAAATGAACACTATTTTATTAATGAAACTTTAAAGGGGTGGTTGATCAGCTGTTTTCAAAGGTTTGATTGTGTTTATGGGGTTTTGTGTTTATGAACCTTGTTTATGCTCTAACAGCAACATTACACACTAACTAAAGTTAAAACCACAGAACCGCCTGACTGATGCTCAGATGAAGGTGGTCTGTGTCAGATCGTACGAGAGTTCGGTTGTACCTTTGCGTTCGCTGTATCAAAGATGGTTTCCACCAGCAGAACATCAGCGCCTCCGTCCAGCAGACCCTTCACCTGCTCCGCATACGCCTCCGCCAGCTCGTCAAATGCTAAACACACACACACACACACACACACACACACACACAGACGGGTGTGAGGAAGAGCAGTACACGTGCTCTGGCTTCAGAGTTCGTTCTCAAACACGCGGTCAGTCTTACTGATGTTCCTGTAGTCGGGTCTCTCCACCGATGGAGACACTGACAGCGTTTTATTGGTGGGACCCACGGCTCCTGCTACAAACCGCTTACAACCTGCCAACAACAACACCACCACCACCAACGTCACAAACACAAACACACACACACACACACACACACA
Organism: Sinocyclocheilus grahami; assembly: GCF_001515645.1. Taxonomy (NCBI): domain Eukaryota; kingdom Metazoa; phylum Chordata; class Actinopteri; order Cypriniformes; family Cyprinidae; genus Sinocyclocheilus; species Sinocyclocheilus grahami. Next base: position 215,083 of record NW_015506684.1, read on the forward strand.
CTATGATCAGAGGCAGACGTCTGTGTGACCTGTCTGTGCAGAGACATCATCCGCAGCTCTCCGGGCCAGTTCTGCAGACGCTTTATTCAGCTGATACGCCTGAAACACAACAGGCATCACAGGCTGCTGAACCAATCAACACATCATCATCATCTCATGTCAAACTGATAAATGAAATCAAACTATCACCAGGTCCTCCATGCCGTAGTCAGCCTGAGCGATGCTGGTGCTGCTGAAGGTGTTGGTCTCGATGATGTCGGCTCCGGCCTCCAGATACTCCTGCAGACACACACACACACACACACACACACAGAGATAGACACAGAGACACACAGAGAGATAGACACAGACAGTCACACACACACACAAACACAAGACAGACACACACACAGAGATAGACACAGACACAGTCACAGACACACACACACAGATATAGACACAAGACACACATACACACACACACAGAGATAGACACAAGACACACACACACACACACACAGAGATAGACACAAGACACCCACAGACACACACACACAGAGATAGACACAAGACACCCACAGACACACACACACAGAGATAGACACAAGACACCCACAGACACACACACACAGAGATAGACACAAGACACCCACAGACACACACACACAGAGATAGACACAAGACACCCACAGACACACACACACAGAGATAGACACAAGACACCCACAGACACACACACACAGAGATAGACACAAGACACCCACAGACACACACACACAGAGATAGACACAAGACACCCACAGACACACACACACAGAGATAGACACAAGACACCCACAGACACACACACACAGAGATAGACACAAGACACCCACAGACACACACACACAGAGATAGACACAAGACACCCACAGACACACACACACAGAGATAGACACAAGACACCCACAGACACACACACACAGAGATAGACACAAGACACCCACAGACACACACACACAGAGATAGACACAAGACACCCACAGACACACACACACAGAGATAGACACAAGACACCCACAGACACACACACACAGAGATAGACACAAGACACCCACAGACACACACACACAGAGATAGACACAAGACACCCACAGACACACACACACAGAGATAGACACAAGACACCCACAGACACACACACACAGAGATAGACACAAGACACCCACAGACACACACACACAGAGATAGACACAAGACACCCACAGACACACACACACAGAGATAGACACAAGACACCCACAGACACACACACACAGAGATAGACACAAGACACCCACAGACACACACACACAGAGATAGACACAAGACACCCACAGACACACACACACAGAGATAGACACAAGACACCCACAGACACACACACACAGAGATAGACACAAGACACCCACAGACACACACACACAGAGATAGACACAAGACACACACGCACACAGAGATAGACACAAGACACACACAGACACACACACAAACACAAGACACACACAGAGTCACAGACAGATAGATACACATACAGACACAAACACAAGAGACACACACACACACACACACACACACACACAGACATACAATTTAACACGAATGCAAAAATATGCAGAGTAATCAAAGAAAGACCAAATAAGAAATGTAATTAAAAAATTTAAATTAAGGACAAGAAACAAAAAAATTCTAATTAGCTCTGTGTGCAGGGCTTCTGGAAAATGAAGACTTTCTCAAACCTTTTAAAGACCAAGTAAAGAAAATCTAGGGATTAAATTGAAAGGGACAGTAAAATATGGTCTCTAAATGTAAAAACGTCTTGTATTAGCAACACTTAAATGTTTGAAAATACACCTTTAAAAGATCTCCATTACTTTTTAATTCATTTTACACACACACAAAAAAGCTCACAAACTCTAAAATATAGAAATGACTCTTACTGTACCCTTCTGATCACACTGCAAAAAAGTTCTGCCTTATTTTCCAGCACAAATATCTAAAGATTATTAAATCAAAATACAGTTACTGGAGAGGCCAAATTACATCAAAGTCTTGTTTTCTGAGAAACTGATCAAAATGAAGTGGGTTTATGATTAAAACAAGAACAAGCATCTGTCAACGGGCTCAGAAAAATCAACTGAATTCAAAAAGAAAACAAGTTTTCATTCCATTTTGACAGATATTGGTTCTTGTTCTAATTACAAACTCACTTCATTTTGCTCAGAATCTCAGAAAACAAGGCTTCATATCTTCATTGTGCGTCTGCAGTAAAAGTGTCTTGATTTAAGGATGTTTAGAGATTTGTTCTGGAAAACAAGACAGAAACACTGAGGAAGAGATGCATGCTGTGCAGCGCTGCAACATTTAATGCCACGACTTAATCTGGAAAAACCTTCTGCTCTGATTTAAGATCTTCATTCATGGAAGGGAAGATTAAGACTTTGGAGACCCGCAGAAGCCGTGTGTGTGACGATGCGGAGGACTGTGGATCACACACACCCTGTGGATGCTGTAGACGACGTGCGGCTGGGTGATGCTCAGGATGTCATTGTTGCCCTTCAGACTCTTGGGATGATCCTTGAACTCTTGACCTCTGAAATCCTCCTCCTCCAGGTTCCTCTGCTGGATCATCGTTCCCATTCCACCGTCCAGAACCAGAATCCTCTGCTGCAGGAGCCCTGTCAGCTCATCCCGGAGAGACGGCGCTCTTCCTGCTCAACACACACACACACACACACACACAAATACATACAGACACACACACACAAATACATACAGACACACACACACAAATACATACAGACACACACACACAAATACATACAGACACACACATACAGACACACACACACATACAGACACACATACAGACACACACACACACACACAGACATACAGACACACACACATACACACATACAGACACACACACATACAGACACACATACAGACACACACACACATACAGACACACACATATACAGACACAGACACACACACACACACACACACACACACACACACACACATACAGACACACACACACAAATACACACACACACAAATACATACACGCACACAAATACATACACGCACACACACACACACACAAATACACACACACAAATACAAACACACACAAATACACACACACACAAACACAGACACACACACACAAATACATACAGACACACACACACACACACAAATACATCCACACACACAAATACATACAGACACACACACACAAATACACACAGACACACACACACAAATACACACAGACACACACACACAAATACACACACACACACAAATACATACAGACACATACAGACACACACACACATACAGACACACACATATACAGACACAGACACACACACACACACACACACACACACACACACACACACACAGACACAGCACTTAATAAAATACAGACACTGCTCCATGGCAATAAACGGGAAAATAAGTGTTCATGTAAAATTCCAACTGTAAATCAACTTGAAAGAAAATAGTGTCACATTCAGATTGAGTGAAAAAACAAATTTTTTTTTTTTAAACAATTTTGGCAATGTTTACTCAAAAACTGGTGCATGAGCTCAGATCAACAAGGCCTAAAATCAATCAGTTCCAAAAATAAATACAAAACCTGTGCTAATCGAAAGAAAGCAAGCTGATAAAAAGGATTTGGTGATAATGAGAGATTTATAAACTATGTGTTGGCCGGTCATTTCTGAAGGAGAACACCACAAGCCTAACAAGGTGGGACTAATTATCCACACACACACAAAAAGGGGGTTACACTTTACTTAAAGGAGTGTGCATAAGACTGATATGACACGTGTCATGAATATGAAGGATGCTTTATGCGTGTTTATGACACCTGTCATTAAGTGTCATTCGCTCAGTTATGTCATATTTAATGCAAAGAGGACATTGTTTGACCTAACCCTACCCCTAACCATAGCCCATAACGAAGACATCTCAAACAATGTCATCTTTGCATTAAATATGACATAACTGAGCGAATGACACTTAATGACAGTTGTCATAAACACGCATAAAGCCTCCTTCATATTCATGACACGTGTCATATCAGTCTTATGACACTCCTTCAAGTAACGTGTAACCACAAAAGTTAGGTAACGTTAAGTTGCGCTCCTGATCGATAACACCTCGGGTTTCTGGCAGAGCATCACTGAATCAACAATGCACTGACTTTAACCGATAAACTGTTTTCTATCGTGCTCTTGCATTCTCAGCACGTTTCTCCTGCTCGACACTCAGCTGTATAACGACTAATCACAGCTGATCAGCGCGAGAGCTCCCTGATCGATCCGTTTCTTACCACGACTAGTACGTCTAACAATACTCATAAAACATATTAACATGCAAAAATAAAAATACATAAACGCTAATTTGCATAAATCCGCGCTTTGATCAGTGGCACGAGTTCTGTCCTTCGCTTCATGAAAGCAGCTGTTGCATCAGAACCGATCCGGATCGATCCTCTGAACTCACCGGCGGCGGAACTCTGATAAACCGTCGGCGGCATCGTCCTGACGCGACCCGGTTCTGCTCTGCCCAGACACACTCAAACTTTCTCTTGCAGAAGTTCTGTGCGCGGCACACGTGTTGGAGAAGTGCGCATGCGCGGCCTGACACATGTTCTGCTGCGCATGCGCGACTCCTCTTGTGTACCTCACACAGTCCAGCTTCAGTAAAACCAGTCATTTCTATATAAATCTGTTTATTCTACTGTCATGGTATGCATTTCTTAAAGCAAAGAGAATGAGCAAAGCACAAGGCTTCATTTAAACTATAATATCTAATTCATTTGATCTATATTACACGTGTATGTATAGTAGATGTAATGTTATACTGTTTTGGGAATGATTGAAAATCTGTGTTCGTGGGAAAGTTTTGAAAACATGACATAAAAAAATCAAGTCTAAAGTGAGATTTAATGTTAAATCGACGAGAAAGTCATCTCTCGGCGCATGCGCAGTGAACAGACGCAAACCTGAACGATTCATTCAAATGTACCGATTCTTTAATGAACACATCATGCATTTGTTGTGCAGCCTTGAATTTTATCTCCATTTTGAAATGTATTTGAGTAATGAAAATCACTATTGAGAATAATAGACAAAAATGACAATGCCTCGGGGAGTTTTAGTGAGATACAGTGAACTATTTTTATTGATTTGGTGAATTATTGATGAACTCTATGTTGTGTAATTGTGGGACAAAAATACACCCAGGTAAATAGGGTAAGTTAAACATTAAAGGGATTTTAGATTTCTCTTTTTAACACATAACATAACTAAGAAAATACTGTCGACAGAAAACAAATAGATGTTTTTAGGAATAAAATATAATAAAAATGAACAAATCCCTCCGTAAAACCCTTCAGAATATGAAAAACTTGAAGCAAAGTAGACCAAAAAACTGTTCTGAAAAAAAAGTGGCCCATCATTGTAAGAATCCATAAGTAAGATGTGTATTATTTCTGTGGACTAATAATTCTGCTGCAATTATTTGGCAGGTGCAGAGGAAAGAACGAGGCAGACAGAAGATGAGAGCAGACGTGTTTCTAGTTTAATGTTAAAGCCGTGTGATTCGCTCTCCTCTTGTTCAGAATCACCTGACATCACAAATGAGGTCCAGGATCACAGGGTCAACATGTCAGTAAACTCTTCACGACTCTCCTCACCGTACGAGTCTGCCGTCTGCTCACACGAGGCTCAGTATCCAGAGAGAGAGAGAGAGGAAAGACATAAATAAATACAATCAAATCAACAACAGAGCGAGAGACAGAACAGAAGCAAACACAAACACTGGTGAGAAATGTGCACGTCTTCATACTGAATCGTTTAGTGCGAGTTAAATCATAAACTCTGATTCCTGCGATCAGATTCAAGTCCTCTAAAGAACATGTGCTTTGTGGAAGTGCTCGTTTAATACACTTTTATTCTCATCATTCCATGTTTAAAGAGCCACATGCAGCACGATTACATACGGTGGATACAAACGTACAGTTTCGCTGGAGAGAAATTCAAAAAAACAAAATTAATTTGACTAAACAAAGATTTTCAGCCCTCGCTGTTGTTGGGGGTGGTCGCATTGCATTCTGGGAAAGAGGGCGTGTGTGGAACAGTGTTGAAATGGTTTCAGGGGGTCACTCGTCTTCGTCGTCCTCCTCATCCTCGCCGTCGGAGAGCGTGGGACACGGGTGCATCTGCCGGTACCCATCCAGCCACTTCTCCAGCATCTGCGTGATGAGCGGGTGATGTCTGCGTCTGCTGCTCTTCTGAAGCGCCGCCAGCATCCCGCCGTCTGTCACGCAGCAGTCCAGCCAATCCCTGAGCAGACGCTCCTGCTGCTCCTCGCTGCCCATCTGAACACACACACACACACACACATTCTTACACTTTCAGATAAATATCATTTACTATTTTTAATAATTTTTTCCCTCATGAGGACCAAACTGTAAAAAATGTCAGGCTTTACTATCCTTGTGGAGACATTTGGTCACACACTCACACACACACACACACACACACACACACACAGAGACACACACAGACAGACAGACACACACACACACACACACACGCAGAGAGAGACACACACAGACAGACAGACACACACACACACACACACACGCAGAGAGAGACACACACATCAGCCGTCAGTCTAAAGCCCTGATCGCTGCAAACACAGGTGGACAACCAATAAGATTCCTGCTTTCAGCCACATGCCCAGAGTTGCCGACGTCACTACATAAATCACGGGTTTGATTCCTGTGAAATCTGAAATAAACTGTGTAAATGAGGGATGCTCCATACAGCTTTTTCATGTCCAATAACAATAATGAAACCGCAGCTTTTTTGCCAATATCCCATACCAGCAGGTTTCTTTCCTTTTTATATTTCGATCAGTTTAGAGTATCTCCCTCATTAAGTTACTGCACACACACTGCTTCAATATGGTCAGTACTAGGGGTGTGTGATATTGGGCAAAAATAATATCTCTATATTTTCTGGGATTTTATCGATAACGATAATTAGACGATATTTTGCTGAGTGTGTTATTGTGCTGGTATCTTAAGGACTGCCGTGACCAGCTGACTCAAAGTTTGTTGATATATATCTCATATTCTGTGTGCGGGTCAGTTCACAGCAGTGATATAAATTAATAAAGAGCTCTTGTGATCGCCTCACCTTGAAATCGAGTGTAGCCTAAGGTTTCGCCTCGGAAACTCTTGTAATACTTCACTCCGTAAACGATGATGGGCCGCCGCAGGATATGAGCCAGAACAAATATATGAGTCTGCTCCAAACTCGCCCCGGGCTGCAGTGACAGAAAACAGGAAGATTGACCTGATTCAGCGTGATTCAAGAACATTCAAAGCATCGATTACAGGATTTAAGAACTGAATAATTACTATAATATCAAACACTGATGGATCTGTGCAGTACCGCTTCAAGTCAAACAGGTGTGCTCGTGACTCTTTAGCTCCGCCTACGGCACGCCTCCAGGAGCTCGACTGTGTGTGTGTGTGTGTGTGTGTGTACCTGACTGGCGAGGTTGAGGATGAAGGCCCAGTCCTCCTGCCACTGTTCTTCTCTCAGAGAGAAATGAAGCCCAAAACTCTGAGAATACCACGATTCCCACTCCTTCCAGCGTGAGTAGAACCTGCACACACACACACAAATATTGATCCAAAAATTATACAGCAAGAGAATTTGTCCATGTTGTGCACATGAAGACACTTCACTATCAGATCCTGCATGTGTGTGTCTCACCAGTGAGAGCAGTCGTGTAAACAGTCATGGAGAGCTTTTCTCAGCACAGAGTCTTTATCATAGATGCCCCATGTGGCCTGTAGAACAGAGTCCAGCAGACAGTCTCCAGCGGTGCGGTTCCACAGAGCGTACAGACGGCTGTCCAGACGCGTGCCCAGCTCCAGAGACCAGTTAATGACTGCAGACTCCTCCTCCAGCTCTGCACACACACACACACGCACACGGTCAGCACACAGACACACGTGTGCTGCTGTAATGCACTAGCGGCTCACGTCTCACCCTTCTGAACGTCGCGGTCGAGGATTTCATCAAAGAGCTTCTCCTGAACGGCAGGAGGCAGATCTTCAATATCTGTCAAACATACGAAAAAACTAACCATCAAACTCAAATCACGCACACGTGTGTTCCTACAGTGATCTTCACATCGAGAGAGAGAGTGTGTGTGAGTGAGAGTGTGTGTGTGTGTGTGTGTGTGAGAGGGGGAGAGTG
>NW_015506684.1:223529-224125 GCF_001515645.1 Sinocyclocheilus grahami
TGAGTGAGTGAGTGTGTGTGTGTGTGAGAGAGTGTGTGTGAGAGTGAGTGAGTGAGTGTGTGTGTGTGAGTGTGTGTGAGAGAGTTGGAGAGTGAGAGTGTGTGGGGGTGTGTGTGAGAGAGTGAGAGTGAGTGAGTGAGTGTGTGAGAGTGAGTGAGTTAGTGAGTGAGTGTGAGTGTGAGTGAGTGTAAGTGTGTGTGTGTGAGAGTGTGTGTGTGAGTGTGTGTGTGTGTGTTGTGTGAGATAGAGAGAGTGTGTGTGTGTGTCCCACCTGCCGGCAGGGTGAATGTGACGAGGTCTGTCAGGAAGTAGCAGTTGAAGTCTCCCTTGCGCTGGTGCAGCGATGCGCTGATCTCTCTGCGAATCTGCTCCGTCAGTTCAGGACAAACCATCGCTGGGATGCATTTGACGGCCTGCTGGGAAACCTGCGACCAAACACAAGACTTCAGACGCACTTCCACATCATCAGAGCAGCACAAGCTCAGTCATCACCCAATCAGAGAGCAGCACACACACACTCGCACACGCACACACTCGCACACGCACACACTCACACTCACACACACCTCCGTCAGCAGAATGGCCAGCATGTCCTG
>NW_015506684.1:225131-228207 GCF_001515645.1 Sinocyclocheilus grahami
CACACTCACACACACCTCCGTCAGCAGAATGGCCAGCATGTCCTGTCTCTGGAAGCGGATGGCGAGGTGAACGAGAGTGAAGCCGCTGTCGAACGCTGAGGGTCGATTGAGCAGACGCACCTCGTCGGAGGTCAGCTGACGCGCGATGTCTCCTCCTGAGGACTTGTAGGCCTCCACCGCAGACAGATCACCTTCGACTACACCTGCACACACACACGCGAGCGCAGCGGGTTAGCTCTCACACGTGTTACACTACACTGTCATGATTTATAGTAACCGTTTTCAGTGAAGAAACACACACAGTGTACATCAGGAGAGCTTCTCCATACTTGACACATGAGTTGAACCGCTGCACACGTGTGGATCAGGAAACAGTTCATAAGATTATTAATCAGGCATGCCGATTTGTTCAGTGGTTAACGTGTTCTAAAGTGATCTGACGTGGTCGTTCCATGTGCTGCTCGCGGTCTCGAGACATCAGCTGTCTGAAGATCTCCGCATGCCAGACTGACCCAGAACACGAGAGCACTGACACACACTCGCAGCGTTTGGACGCTTCTGAAACCATGTAAAGGTCACAGTCACACGAGTGCGTTTACTTGTTGATCTGCTGCATGTTATTTATAAGTGTCTGAATCATATCAGAGTTTACAGCTGATGGAATGACTAATCTGAAAGATTTTAACAACCCATTCAGATGATGTGTGTGTTTAATTGTCTAATATATACATTTATGAGTAACAATAATTAATATTTGTTCTATTTTGTTTTTATCGATAATGATAACTACACACAATTACTGAACTTCAACAATTAAAATTACACTATGAATTTTTAATAGTAAAGGATAATGAATAAAGCATTCCTGTAGCTCAAACAGAACACAGCAACACAGAAGACATCTTCCACAAGTTTGTTGTGTCCAGAGCATCCGGAAACAAAAAATCATGCCCAAGAAAAAGTTTGTGATTGTATCAAATCATTGACAGCCGGGATTCTGGGTGTCATGTGAAGGATTCACTTTGTGTTGCATGCTTACTTTTTAAAGATCTAACCAAACCTTATTGATAATTTATACTACGGGGCCGTTGAACGCTTGAATCTGATTGGCTAATGAATGTTCTAATGTGTGCGATTATTTTCAGGGAAACACGGTTAAAGTAGTTCCAGGCAGGTCTTGACCGCATCACATGTCCATATCACTTCGCTTACAACAGGTATTTGAATTATTAGAAAATAATGCACACCCGAGGTGTAACGGCTACATCAGCACCTATTTCCTGAGAATTATTCATCAATTATTCCTTCATCAAAATCTATTATTGAAACAATCTTGTCAAGCGTTTCACTCTTTCCTCATTCACATAGACAGGAGCTGTGCTTGCATGACTATAATCTGCCACAAGTGAACTAGCATGCAACATTTCTTCAGGAGAATAAACTACAGAGTTTACACTGATTAACACAAAAGTCTGGCTATACGAGACTAATGCCAAACCTACACTACAAAGAGTGCACAGAAGCGCCATTTAAGTGTCTTCACACATGCTGCTCAGAGACTGCAAGAATGCATTTACACAATGTGTACTGTGATGTGGGTCAGAGCAGGCATCATTTTCTCTGGCTTGTACGCAGCATTATGTCTCAATACTGAATTCTGAGCTGGCACAGAGCAGCCTTGAGTGTATAAAGACACCTTAGGAGGTCCCTGAGAGCGAGTAAAGAGGCACTCACCAGCGCAGGCGTTGAGAAACAGCCAGTCTGTCTTCCTCATGCGGTTCTTGATCTGTTTGAGCTTCTTGAAGTCCACCTCGATCTCCTCGTTCCCGCTCTGAGCTCCAGCGGCCAGCTCGATCTGCAGCTCCGCCTCATGTTTAGAGGAGGCAGGTGAGAGCCGCTGCGCCCCGCTGCATACGCCCCGCGCTCGGCCGCGGTCCCGCTCGTTAATCACGGACGAGGGCTCGTCAGGCTCGCGCGGCTGGAAGGCGTCGTTGGGTCTGGGGTGGTCACACACCACGCAGCGAGAGGATTTGGGCCAGTTCTCGTACGAGCAGACCGAGCAGGTCCAGCACTGCGCTCGTGTGTGGAGTCGGTTCCGGTCGTTGTATTCCTCACACGGATCCGCTGGAGGGCCGGTTCCGGACGTCTGCGGGGTTTCTGTGGGGCTGTAGATGCGCTGCCGGACACTGCGGCACTGGGTGCAGCGGATCGCTCTGGGCCAGTTCAGGTAAGTGCACACCTGACACGACCATTTGCTGCTGTGCTCGGAGGACTGGGCCGGGCGGACGCGGGGCCGGGCGCTGGAATCAGGGCAGATGAGCAGGCTGTCGTTGCACACGGGGTCACACTGGTGTCCGGCGCCGCTCGGGAACAGTTCCTCTGTTATGATGGTTCCGCTGGGCCGCTGCGCTCGGCACATGGTGCACTTAATAGCAGTTGGCCAGTTTTCATACGTGCAGTACTCACACGACCACTTCACACACAGCTCTGTCATGATGGATCAGCACACACACTCACACACTCACAATACTCATATCTCACAGTATTAATGCTATTAGTGATACTCATATCTCACAATATTAATGTTATTAGTGCTACTCGCATCTCACAGTATTAATGTTATTTGTAATACTCGCATCTCACAGTACTGACAGTATTAATGTTAATAGTGCCACTTGCATCTCACAGTATTAATGTTATTTTTAATACTCATATCTCACAGTATTAATGCTATTAGTGATACTCATATCTCACAATATTAATGTTATTAGTGCTACTCGCATCTCACAGTATTAATGTTATTTGTAATACTCGCATCTCACAGTACTGACAGTATTAATGTTAATAGTGCCACTTGCATCTCACAGTATTAATGTTATTTTTAATACTCATATCTCACAGTATTAATGCTATTAGTGATACTCATATCTCACAATATTAATGTTATTAGTGCTACTCGCATCTCACAGTATTAATGTTATTTGTAATACTCGCATCTCACAGTACTGACAGTATTAATGTTATTAGTGCCACTCGCATCTCACAGTATTAATGTTATTTGTAATACTCGCATCTC